>NC_053025.1:576228840-576330352 GCF_003073215.2 Triticum urartu | reverse complement strand
AAGGCATGGGAGACGTCTCCCTTCCGTACGTGTGTTGAACGCGGAGGTGCCGTCCGTTCGGCGCTAGGATCATCGGTGATTTGAATCACGACGAGTACGACTCCATTAACCCCGTTCACTTGAACGCTTCCGCTTAGCGATCTACAAGGGTATGTAGATGCACTCTCCTTCCCCTCGTTGCTAGTCTCTCCATAGATTGATCTTGGTGATGCGTAGAAAATTTTGAATTTCTGCTACGTTCCCCAACAGCCACACCCCTCCCGATGAACAGGACCCCCGTTTCGACCGTAGGAGGTCCGTTTCCTCCGTTTTGCAGTACGCCAGACCCCTCCCGATCAACAGGATCCTGTTTCGAACGTGGCCGGTCGAACACAAGGCCGTTTCCTCCGTTCTGCGGTACGCCAGGCCTCGTTTCCATCGCATGTTCTGTCCAAGCCCTCCCAATGAACATGACGCATTCCGTTGCCTCCCCATGAACACGACGACGATGCTGTTTCTCCGTTCCGGCCCGGCCATGTACACAAGCCTTGGTCGTACGTATGCGCGAGTAGGCGTTCGAGACCCCGCCCGTATGTATACATACGTGGCCGTATTTTCTTTCTTGCACCATGGCCGCTGTACGTACGTGTACATGCTACGTGCGCGCCTCTACTACGACACATGCGCGCCTCTACATCCACCAGTATATATGTACGTACACGTTCGCGACCAGAATGACAACGCTACGTACGCTTCGACCAGGTGGGTCCCGACTGTCAGGCACTTCCTTGCGTGCGAAGATGTAGCTGGTGGGTCCCAGCAGTCAGGGGCAAACATTTTTTTGGCGAAATACGGTGGCCCGTCCGGTGGGTTCCCACTGTCAGGTGGAGGAATAATTATTTTGCACGTAATAAGGAGGCACTTCCTTGTTGCGGCCGTGGACCCAGCTGTCAGCCTCTCCACGTACAGTGCACGTCTGATGGAAGCCGTTCCTTGACCATGTTGACCACGCCGTGCCGAGAGCACCAGGGCGGTGGACGACGGCGAGGCCTAGGAAGGGGACGACGCGGAGCCGGGGAAGACGCGGTAGTGGATGCCCACGCGTAGAGGAGTACAAGGGTTCACTGGTTCGCTGCGGTGTGAGGCTGCCGTCGCCGCAGAATAACAGGGGGTGTGAGTGAGTAGAGGGATGACCTGGCCAGCGGTGGGAGTAGTAGGGGGCGGTGAGGCCTCCGCCGCATCGCAGCCGGCCACGGGAGGCAGGAGCACGAGGCAGGACTGGCGCTGGTTTGGGCGGCTGGAGCAAGAAGACCAGAGGTTGAAGAAGCACTACGGCCGTTGGATGGACATCGTACGGTCACTGGAGCTAGAATCGTGCATATTGACTAAGTTGACAAAGTCCTCCGTCCCTGTCAACTTAGTAGACCCACAAGTTAGCCTCCCACCAAGGTGGGTCCTAGCTAGCAGGGGATATTCATTTTTTTGTGCGTAATAAGGAGGCACTTCCGGTGGGTCCGAGCTGACAGCAGGGGGAACGTTTTTTTTCGCGAAATATGGTGACCCGTCGGGTGGGTCCCAGCAGTCAGGGGCAAACGTTTTTTTCGCGATATACTGGTGGGCGTCCGGTGGGTCCCTACTGTCAGGTGGAGGAATAATTATTTTCCGCGTAATAAGGAGGCACTTCCTTGCGGCTGCCATGGACCCAGCTGTCAGCCTCTCCACGTACAGTATTCTTTCGATGGAATTCGGTCGTTGACCACATTGACCACGCCGCGCCGATAGCACCACGGCGGTGGACGACGGCGAGGCCTAGGAAGGGGACGACGCGGAGCCGGGGAAGACGCGGCAGTGGATGCCCACATGGAGAGGAGTACGAGGGTTCACTGGTTCGGCTGCGCTGCCATCGCCGCAGACTAACAGGGGGTGTGGGTGAGTGGAGTGGAGGGATGGCATGGCCAGCGGTGGGAGTAGTATGGGGGCGGTGAGGCCTCCGCGGCAGCACAGCCGGCCACGGGAGGCAGGAGCAGGCAGCACGACCGACGCTGCTTTGGGCGGCTGGAGCAAGAAGACCAGAGGTTGAAGAAGCACTACGGCCGTTGGATGGACATCGTACGGTCAGTCCAGCTAGAATCGTGCATATTGACTAAGTTGACAAAGCCCTTCGTCCCCGTCAACTTAGTAGGCCCACTATACTGGGTCCCAGCTAGCAGGGGGAGTATTCATTTTTTTTGTGCGTAATAAGGAGGCACTTCCTTGCGTGCGAAGATATAGCTGGTGGGTCCGAGCTGTCAGCGGCGGTAACGTTTTTTTCACGAAATACAAGGCCATTTCGATGGGTCCCAGATGTCAGATGGAGGAAATCATTATTTTGCGCGTAATAAGGAGGCATTTCCTTGCGTGCGGCCGTGGACCCAGCTGCCAGCCTCTCCACGTACAGTCCACTTCAGATGCATGTTGGTCGTTGACCACGCTGACCACGCCACGCCAAGAGCACCAGGGCGGTGGACGACGGCGAGGCCTAGGAAGGGAACGACACGGAGTCAGGGAAGACTCGGCCGTTGTTTTTGTTTCCCATGTGGACGGGAGTACGACTGTACGAGGGTTTACTGGTTCGTCTGCCGTCGCCGGAGAATAACAGCAGGTGTGGGTGAGTAGAGGGATGGCTAGGCCAGCGATGGGAGTACGGTGGGGTGGTGAGGCCTGCGCGGTAGCACAACCGGCTGTGGGGAGGAGGGAGCAGGCAGTCCCGCCGGCGCTTGTTTGAGCGGCTGGAGCAGGAAGAGCAGAGATTGAAGAAGCACGACGGCCGTTGGATGGACATCCAACAGTATACATGCCATCTGTGGAAAGCCTCAAATCTGTGGAAAACAGCATAGAGCCCATCTGCCATTATTTCAAATAATTTACAGCCCATTTGCTAATTCTTACGGGGTTTTTTGGAGCCCATATTCTTTATGTTAGCATTACAGCCCATATTGTGGCCACGGTTAAAAAATTATACGAAATTTTGCATATGTCGGTGCGGTCTGAACTGTTTTTAATTCCGAAATTTCGAGTCACATTCAGACTGATTTTAAAAATAAATGTATATCAATATAACATCCAATAAATTGTCCACGCATAAAAATCAATGCAATTTAAAATCTCGAAATGAAAAAAAAGATATTTGAAAATAATTGCCGGTTTGATGTGTTTTAAGAATGTACAACTCATTTCTCATTACTGATAGGCCATTTTCTCGGCCAGCCCAATGAAGCTCTCCTCGTCTTGAAAGATTTGCAGCCCAACATGCCTGATAAAGCAACTTACTTGACAAATCACAAAAGAACTGGGCTAGCCATTTTCAGAAAGAAAAAAAACTACTGGGCTGGTCTGTGGTAAACATAAAAGAAAAGGCTGTCTAGACAGACCAGAGTGTCCCGCACAGCCCAGTTGACACCCTGCTTCTGTCTCAAAAACAAATTAGATAAATGCCACTCCAATTATGGCGATTCATAAAAATGCCACTGCAATTTCCAAACTTTGAAAAATGTCACTGCAATTTTTGCAAACTTTGAAAAACGCCACTGCAGTTTGCAAACTTTGAAAAACGCCACTCCAGACTTCGAAAAATGCCACTAGAAATGGCATGAAATGGCATTTTTCAAAGTTTGGAAATTGCAGTGGCATTTCTCGAATACACCAGATTTGGAGTGGCATTTATCAAATTAACCCAAAACAAAAATAATTGGGCGAGCTGCTGGGTCCCTGGTGTCAGCCGCTCGTTGTGCAATTCTCTCGTTTATTGACTATGTTGACAATGGCATGGGACCCAGATGTCAGAAATCCACTAGGAGGAGCCATTTTTTATTGGCTTGAAATAAGGAGGCACTTGCTTGGGTACTGCCATGACCTTGGCGGGTCCCTGCTGTCATCCTCTCCACGTACAGTACCAGTTAGTCGTGCTTCAAAACTGATCGGCACGCCATTAAAAAAATAAAGGACGATAACTAATGCGGCACCTCGGGCCAACGCGGCCAGATCGCATTTTGCATGAGAAATTACACACCATGTTTCATTGACATGTGGTCCCGTTCCAACATATCAGTGAGACGACGACGAGTAGTAGGTGTATTTCTGAACGGACATGTAGGCCGGGGAGCCTCTTCGTGAACCGTGGCAAACTCGCAACCGTCCACTGACTCTTCGCCTTTCCCTCTCAATTTGGAATTGCTGTCGCACGCTCTTCCTCTCCCTCCTCCATTTTTCTTCAGCCCTTCACCCTTTCTTCTGCCATTGTTCGATCGTCTTCTCCATGGAGGGAACAGACCGGAAAGGACCCTGTTATTCTTGCCCTGATCTGAAAGATGACGTGGTGGAGGAACTCATTGATCGGTGCGACGTCATCACCTCGGCTAGCATGGCAGGTTCGTTCAAGCCCATTCTCGACTCAACTAATAACATCATTACAAAGAACCCAAGAGTCAAGGAGCGGTTTGATCTCCCCAATCTTCTTCGCCATGACCTTGATGACTGGCGCCGGCACGACGGAGGCCTCGCCCTGTGCCAGTTGATGCCGCTTGATAATGATACGTATGATGTTAAGATGCCATCGCTTGAGGGCAAGGCTTGGGCGGGCGCAAATGGAGATTGGGTTGTTTACATTGGGTCCAACTGCGAGTGGGAACTTATGAATGTGTACACTCGTCACCGGGTTCCACTTCCAAAAATCTCAGCACACTGCCCAGAGGTTGAGCACACCGGTAATGTACGCACGTTCAAATACGATCATGGTGACTGTCTTCTGCGGAAGATAGCAATTTGTCGAGTTCCCAACCGCTCTTGGAATTACAACAACTATCAAGTTGTTGCTATCTTCGACAAGCTTGTTGCCGTCCTTCGTGGTTTAACTCGATGGATATTGCTCAAAAATCAGTTTCTGTACACGGATGAGTACTGTGATGCAATTCAATACGAGGGCCTTGTGTTTGCTGCCACCACTCGTGGCACTGTTTTTGCATGGCATCCTAGTAGTTTCGGTACGTTTGTCTTCCACCGTAATTATAATTGTTTCATCCACATGCATGCGGGTTAGCAAGTTTCCTTTTACTAATTAACCTTCTTCTTGTGTTTCTAAGGTCCCGTGAACATCCCATCACCTATACTTGAAAATTTTTATAACCAAGGGGGAGATGCCGATGGTGATGATCACGAGCAGCGCCCATATACTCTGTGGCGCCTGGCAACTAATTCCGATGGATCACCTCTTCTTGTGTGTATACAACCCACTGATGATGTTACTGCTAAGGAAGAAGGTGTCTCCCATGGTCGCACTCTCCGGACCTATTCCAACACCCGTTGCATGGTATTCGGGATGGATACTAGTGTGCTAGCGCCAACTCCTTCTCCCTAGCACAGAATTGATAGTCTTGGAGAAAACTCGCTCTTCCTTGGACAAAACTATCCGATGATGGTGAAAGGCGATCCAACTGCTGTTGACACATTTATGAGAAGCAACTGTGTCTATACCTCGGACATTTGGGTGGTTCCCTACCCTGGTACTGATATAGTAGGCCGCTTCAGCCTGGATGATCGGTCCTGCGTTGGTCTCCAGATCGACAACGGATGGCCCATCCCAGAGAATCACTTGTGGTTCAAAGCAAGTGTTTCCAACGCCGCGGGATGGTTGAGTTGAAGTTCATTTCATGGCTTATTATTTGTTGTGTGGTGAAAACTTTAGTATTTATAATGTATCCTCGTTGTCGATGTGGGTTGATGACCTATTGTATGTAATAAAATGATATGCCTGTGATAAACTTACTAAATTTATGAATGGCTTTCGAGTCGCTTCTCTGAGTGAGTGGTGCGACGAGGCAAAAAAATATTTTCTGAATACATAATTGTACGTGCATTGCAACAGGTTATCGGATGAGGCCAATCAACAATAGTAGTACACTATTTGTACTAGCTTCACATGCTTCGCGCGTCGGGCGGGTGTTTTTACTGTAGCCATATGTTAATGTGTTCGCTGTACGTAACCAGCACCTCGAATCCTCGATACTAGTACTATATAGTAGGAGTAAGTAGTAGGAGTAGTAGGGTGGCATGGGCCAGAACAAGCATTCACGTCCAGGAGTACAACACACGCCACCACCACGACATCCATCTGACACCATATTATTTCTTGGAGTCTGTGCTAGAGCAATATCTTCAACCTCGTCGTTTCTCTAACTTCAGCCATCGCGCGGCGGGCGAGGTGGGGATTTGCCGATAGTCAGTTTCCTTAACTATGGTCCCACTTGTAAGGCCAACTCCAATGCACGACCCCAAACGCACCTCCGTTTTGCACGAAATCCAACGATAATTTTGACTAGAAAAGCAAGACCAAAGAAAACAAGAACCACAAGAATACATTTTACTACTCCTGTAAGTTGGATTAGTGCCTTCTCGATGAATTCATTGTTGATCTACGGAGGCTCGATCTTGCGTCTGTGCTAGCTAAAAGTGATAGAACATCTACTAAATTGCGCTCTATCAATATATGGATGTACTCTTCTTCCCAATACAAAAACTTGCATCCATTCTACTCCCTCCGTTGCACAATACATGCCTTCTATTTGTCAAAATATATATGTATCTAGACATGTCTTAGTATATAGGTACATCCATTTTTGGACAAATGGAAGTCAAGTATTTTGGAACGGAGGGAGTACACAATAAAATTTTTAAGTTAGCACAACTAGTCTAATCCGAGAGCAGAATCGAAGATTTGGTCGGGTTCTTCCTCCTTTTGCCAACACGTGGGACATCCAACATCCAGGTCATGTCATGAAAGAAAATAGAGTGGTAGTTGAAGCCACGAGATGTGCATCTTGGGTTAAACTGTAAATAGAATCTTACTACTCTTGAGTAACTCCAAAAGCGGCCACCGAAGATCTTTATTGGATTTGTTTTTCATCACCGACACGTCGAGGTGAAAGATGTGCAGGTTCAGTGGGTCCTCTTGCGTTTTCACTGACATGTGGGGCCACATGTGAGCAAACAGACGATGGGCTCCGTGCGTCCGCTGGCTGAGATAGAGGAGGGCTGAGCACGGACTGCAGGAAATTTGTTCTACGTACGTCGATATAGGCTCGATATAGTGGGGTGGCATGGGCCATAACTAGCATTCACGTCTAGCAGTATGGCACACGCCACCCACACGAGTCCCATCCGACACCAATTTTCTTGGAGTCCATGCTACAACCATCTCTTCTCCCTCCTGTTTTCTTAGCCATCGCACGGTGGGCGGGGTGGGGGTTTGCCGATAGTCGGTTTGCTCAACTACGGTCCCACTTGTAAGTGAAAATGCAACACCGCACACATTCCCGCTTGAGCGGAGTGCCAGACCAACCGTGTGGGGGTGCGACGCAAACACGACAGGCTTTTCCTTTTGAACTCGTAACTTGTAAAATTTGGTTCTGCTCCATGGCGCGACCGATAGATAGAAAATAACGATTTTGCCTAGAGTAATGAGAAGTTTGGTTCTGGCGCCGTTCATGCATGGAGTACGTACGGAAATTATGAAGTTGATGCGAAAGGTAAGATAATTACTGTAGTATCATATACTACTACATGGATTTGACGGAAAGATAAAAATACATACGGATCCATCAACGTTCAACGACATCCTCATGCCCTAGTGCGCCGGGTCACCAACCAACGTGTGAGGAGCAGCGGCGTTGGCAGGGAGCTCAACGTGCTTTTGAACAGTGCCGTCCAAGGTTGCCCTGCACTCCAAGAAGGCCAGCGTCCTATCGTCCTGCTCTTGCATGTAGTAGTCCTTGTGGACGATTTGCGTGTAGACGTGGGTGATTATGTCGATGGTGTCTTGCTGCGCCAGGCGCTGTGTGGCGAGCGCGACCTCGAGGTGGACATTCTCCGGCGCGATGGCGGGCAGTCGCAGGGCCACCAGTGCGTCGAAGAGGTTGTTACCATAGTGGCCGTTGAGGGTGGCGGGCATCGCAGAGCCTGGGCGCGTCGGCTGGAGGCTTACATCAAAGTCGTCTGCAAGCTTCTTGACGACGGTGAACTTGTCAAGGAAACCGACGAGGACCTCGTCGAACAAGGAGACAAAGTTGTCGTCCAAGCGGCCCCTCGCCTTGGCGGCCTCAAGCAATACTACCTGGAGACGTTCCTCAGTTCCGGGCCGCAGGCTGGCGTCGTGGACCATCTGGCAGAGCCGGCTGATGCTCGCGCTCATCGCCTCCATGGGTCTAGCGTAGCTTCTAGTCAACTGATCTTGCGATTCGAGTGATCACTCAACCCTTGGTTAGTGTGCGTAGGTGCGTAGGATTTTGTACTACTCCTTGGCCCTCTACTGCACCTGCCTTTGGCTGTATGATAGGTGGGCCAGCCACCCCCTGGGGCCACATGTCATTCACCCAAAGGCAGTTGCCGTAAGTCAATGAAGCTGCGTCCCCCTCCGTGCCGGTGCAGTATAGTCATCTCACCGGACCTCTAGTTGGGGCCAAACGAGGGAAGTTTGATGTTTACTGGTTTATTGGTCCCCTTTGCATTTTGCGCCAAGTTTTGACCTTTGATTTAACTAATAAAATGTTAATGCATGTAAACAAAAATGTTGTGTAAGTCACCTTACGAAAACCAAATAATCCCAAAATACTTAGGCACGGTGCATTAACTCCCTCCTTGTTTCTTATTTCGTGACATATCAACCAATGAGAGATGTGGGCCGTGCATGCTTTCAGTGACTTGAGACTACAAAACATGACATGCAGTGTTTAGTTCATTGCATGTAATCCTATTAGTACTCTAGTTAGGAGTAGCAAAAAACATTAAGTTCTCTCGCCGATAGGAATAAAACACCATGTATTTATTTACAGAGGGAGTAGTACATTTTTGGTGACATGCATTACTAGATATTGCTAGTCAAATACTAAAATCCAGATGGATGTGGTAGTACTCCTAAATCCAGACGGTGGTGCTACTAGTACTAGTAGTAGTACTACCAATGTAGTACTCCGTAGTAGGAGTACTAGCACTGTACTACCCATTGGTCAAATTATTACGTGCTGCTCCTCACAGTGAAGTGACAAGACCCTGCGCCGGAGATGACACCTGAGTATAGGCGCCGTGTTCGGCATACCATAGTCAGCCTTACCGTATGCAGTCACTATCATCATGGCTGTAGAGCTAGCCTGCTTACAACTAGCCGTGTTCGACATAATTTCCCGTGCGTAGATGCCTGTGCATTGCACGGAACACCAAGATTGGGGGTGGACGGCTCCGGCAGCGGCCATCGCGCCAGATTTTTCCACCGCCTTCTACTCCTAGATGTGGTGGGGAGGAGATGAGGCTGATTGTGAGAGACAAGGAGTTGTTTGTAAATAGGGAACAAGTGCGGGCATCTTTTTGCAAAAATGGAGAAGCTTGGTTTGTATGCGTCAGATCTAGATCCGACAGCTATTGGTGAAAGATGGGAGGCACAACATCATCACCAACTCAGGACCTATTTGATTCGCAGGATTTTGAAAACGCAGGAATAGGACACGACAATATTACAAGTTTCAAACTGATATTACAAATGTTAGGAGTAATGCTGCACCTACGAAGAGGGAATTACTAGGAAGTTTACGTAAGAAATTTCGTTACTTTAGGTGGATGCAGCATTATCGTACAAACTAAAATCCACCGCCCTGACAAGTCACTAATGGGCAAATAAGTTTTCGAGTCTCTGGCCACTTGATGTTTCAAAAACAAATTCAGGTTCTGCGGAGAAATGAGCTCCACCATGTACCCGCGCGGGTGTGGCTGGGCACGAAGCGTGAGTACGTGCACGGTGCACCTATTCTCTTCTTGTATACGTACACCACCTACGTGGGGTTGTGTGAGAGAGATACAAACCTAGAGAGATATAGTGTGTGGGTTCTTGAGAGTTTTTGTGTGTGGGGGGGGGGTCAATCAAAATATTTAATATATGCAATGTGTGTGAAATAGAGTCCTGGATATAACATATATATAGAGGGGGCGATCCACGAGAAGAGAATGGAGGTATCATCGGCTTGAGGTGTCCATAGAATCGAAGAGAGGGATGATGTGTGTGTGTGTGTGCGCGCGTGATCGATAAAGAGTGCCATCGAATTTGTGTGTGCCCACGTCAAAGATATAGAGTGGCTGGCCTACTGGAACGTGAGATGGGACATGTGTAGTTTGTCTCTGTGGCATGGATACCTACCTGCAGCGCTCGACTATCGGTGTGTGGTGGGGGAAGAGGGAGGCCCAATTAACTATAGAGGTACAATGGCTGGTATATGTGTGGAGGAGGAGAGAGGCCTACATCATGTATTAAGGAGATCGATCTGCCTCATGTATTAAGGGAGATCGATCAGCATCCATGCATATGTGCAAGAGATGAATAAGGTTGGGAGAGAGACAGAGCTAGAGTGTTGGAGGGGGTGGTAGTGGAGTTGCTTCTAACAAATGGTGGGATAGGCTTGCTAGACAAACGGAGGGCACGCCCGCAATATCAATAAGAGAGGAGATGGCTGCTTGTTGTCTGTGCACGTGCATGTGAGAGACGGGTCAGGAGGCATGCACGAATGATGAGGGGGGACGATGTGGCTGTGGTAAGCAGACGTAACTACATAGGAAGATCAATCGCCCTTTGTAAGAGAAAGGAGAGACATAACTTGTGAGGTACGTCGATCGATGGGGGGTAGTTAAAGTCGATCTAGGTATATGTTGGGAGATCGATCGGTATACATGCATATGTGTGTTAGAAGCAAATGAGGCACGAGGAGAAGGATAGAGAGAGAGAGAGGGATGCATGTAGGAGGTGGTACGAGAGGCATACTATATCGAGGGGGAGGAGTGTGCGAGTACGAGAACGATGAAAAGAGTGGTGGGAGTGAGGCATGGACGGTGACAAGAGAAGAGGGGAAGCTTGTGTTTGTGCTAGGCACACCTGGCTAGAGAGGCATATCGATCGATGTGTGCCGTAAAGAAGGAGTTGGGGGGCCTACACACACCGTGGGTGAACGACCTAAAGTGAAAAGATGAATTTGCGCGATGGAGCTAGAGAATGCTGAGGGAGGGTGAGAGGGATGCGGGCGTGTGCATGCACAAGAGAAAGTTAGCGCTAGCTACAAAGATAAGAGGGTTGTGTGGGTGTAAAAGACGAATAGAGATCATATATACTTCATTATAAAAAGCGAATTCATATATTTGAAGAATTTATCATAGTGTTTCAAACCGACGGATGTGTGAATATATATAACGGTGATACACATGGTGTGGTTATGAACATGCTATACTACATTTAATATATTTTATCTCTACTCTTATAGAAAAACGGAGTTGTTGATGATGGTGTGCATGCCATCCTGCATTATAGGTGGTCTGATTTATATCTGGCGGATAGCCAGGAAACTATGATGGTTGAAGTTGGCAATAATCATGATTGTAGATTCTTACTGAAATAGAGAAATGAATTCAAATTTAGTTCAAATTGCAGCGGTAGTATAGACATTTGGAATGCACTAAAATGTTGGTATGAGTAGGTTACATGCATTATACAGCAAGTGAAAAAATTTAATCGGACATAACATGGATTCATACTCCCTCCTTCCATCTATATAGGGCGTAATGAGATTTTTAAGACAGCCTTTGACTATTGATAAGATTAATAGTACATGACATGCACAATGTGAAAATTATATCATTGAAAGAACCTTTCACAGACGAATTTAACGGTGTGCTTTGTGTAAGTTGCATGTCATATATCATTACTATAATATTTGGTCAAAGTTAGCATCGAAAAACGCATTAGGCCCTATATAGATGGAAGGAGGGAGTAGCTTTGAATAGCATTTGTATAGTAAAATGGGGCAAGACTCTCTCTTTGTGTGGTGTGAATAGTTTTATATTTTTCGTTTTCTTTTTGGTTGAGGGAAGTGCGAATTGATTTGGTACGTACAAGTACAATATTACTACACGTTAGGCTTGTCCCTAAAATTCAACCCGCGTCTTGTTATATCCCAAAAATTCAGATATCGTGCTCCCAAAACTGGCGCCTTCACAACCCGCGCCTTGCTATCCCAAAATTACAACGCGCGCGAAAACTCCCTCCAGCTGCCAAATCCCGACACGCGAAATCCCCCTTCTAACCCTGAGCCGAAAGGGCCGCTAGTTCAAATCGGTGGGGGGGTACTTTTGTAACACACCCTACATTTTGGACAAGCGCGTTCCTAAGTCATGCTTCACCCCCTCCCATCGCC
This sequence comes from Triticum urartu, assembly GCF_003073215.2. NCBI lineage: Eukaryota > Viridiplantae > Streptophyta > Magnoliopsida > Poales > Poaceae > Triticum > Triticum urartu. The sequence goes on along the minus strand of NC_053025.1, from coordinate 576,318,119 downwards.
CCCTTTTCGCCATTCGAAATCCTAGGCCGCCATAACCTCTCCGCTCCAGCCGCGAAACCCCACCCTCCTCCGTCCGCCACGTCACCGCTGCCCAGCCGGAGCCTCTTCCCGACGACGTCGTCCACCGCAACAGCTCGACGTCCCTCGTCCATCGTCCATCTCGTCGTCCCGCCGGTTCAGCCGCCCCGTCCTCCACCTCCAAGGAGCTGCTCCAACGATCGCCTCGTTTATCGCGGCTGCTCCATCCCCACAACATCACCTTAACCTGCTCAACCGGAACCGCAGCATCCTCACCGACTCCTCGGACGAAGCCGAGGCCTACTCGGCGCCACCAAAGAGGTTGTACACACATCGCATCGCACCTTCTCCTTAACTCGACCTCCCGGTGCCGACGGTGCTCCATTCCGCACCCCATGGAGTGGCTACCTTGAAGCCGGCGCCGCGGGCGACATCTCCACGGCGGCTCTCCCCCAGTGCGAGGCCCCTTCGGTGGCGGTGTCCATACCAACCGGATCTGCTGCTGCTGCTCCGTCTCTCGCTCGATCGCTCGCTCGCCCAGCTGCTGCTGCTGCTCTCCCCCTCGCTCGTGCTGCTGCTCTGCTCCGATTAAGCCACACTTCAGTCGACTGAATCGGCTTTTGGGTCAGTCGATTTTCAGGGGTTGGGGGGCTCGCCGGAGTTAAGGAAGAACCACCCGCAGCAGGGACGGAGGCTCGCCGGAGAGGTACCCCACTATCTATCTTAGGGTTCAGGGTGGGGGGGGCGGAGGGCCTAGAGGGCTAGACAGGGCGGCGGTGGCGGGTTGTTTCGGGGTGGCGAGGCGGCGCTTGGGCCGGCGGTTCGGCCGGTGGTGGCTGGCGGCTCAGGGGGGTGCAGGTTGAAGATGAACAGTAGACCCTCCCTAAACTACATGTCAAGTGCCTCTCTGCTACCATTGCGTTCAGTTTCGACAGTAGCATTCAGATTCCACAGTAAATTTCAGTTTCGACAGTTAAGTTCAGAGTCAACAGTTTTTACCTCATCTGTTGTAGTCAGGTGGTTTTTGGTGATGTTAATTTTACATCCATTTTACATCATCTATTGGAGATGCTATTAGAATCCCACTTGAGATTGATGATGTCTATCTTGTGCCGCTTCAGCCTTGACGTCTTACGGCTCACCGGAGCTGCTCCAACGACAGAACGATCCATCACAACAGAGCAGTGCCCTGGACACCGTCTATGGATTCCTCAGATCTTCCTCCACACCTCCGACAGCCACCTCGCCTCAACTGCTTCAGCGACCAACCCAATGATGCTGCGGTCGACACGGCTACGGCAAAGAGGTTGTACACTTGTTGCATCACTTATTACTATACATTCACGTCGATCCATTAGGGCTATTTTGGTTCAACGGAAAAACATCGATCCACTGGTTGTTACCATCACTCTAAATTTCTGCATGCTCTCCTTACATAATCTCACCATATTTTTTCGTATGCATGTCAGATATTGTACACAGTCATGCTGAACATGTAGAGAAAAAGAGAAGAGTTTTGCGCGGCAATACAATGTCATGCAGACATTGCTCCATGGTGGGTTCAATGGCAAACCCTCCCACCCCTCTCCAGATTGTAATCCAGAGGAAGATATCTGTTCTGAGGCGGATTCGGACGCCGCTGACCACTCCTATTTACCCCCCAAGGTGTTTACTCTACCTTGGCATGATGATGTTAGTCATATCATGCATATGTTGCCTTCCAGTGCCTACTTTTGACATCATATATATCATCTGCTTATTTTAGACATGTTCTGTAATGCCACCTGTTTAGTTTCTATATCATATATGGGAATTATGCATTCTCATGTCTTTTAGCCAGCCATAATATATGTGAAATGTGCAATGCCATCCTGTTTAACCAGGCATCATATATTTGAATGATATCTTGCCCATCCTTTTCTTCATTACATTTCCATTTGTCGACAATGTTTGTACATTAAACTACTCTTCCTGTGAATCAGCCATTTGGGTGGGAGATGGAAAATCTGGAGTGAAAACAAGGCCTTCAGAGCAAACAGTGCTACCTGTCGAAGCAGATCTCTTGTTGGGTCCCGATAGCTCCTCAGAGATGGATTCAGAGACAGATGACCAATCCTATTCCCCCACTGAGGTGTATGCTCTAACTTGGCACGGTTATACTGCTCATATCATGCATACGGTGTCTTGCATTGCATAGTTTATACATCATATACACAATATTCAACACCATGTTCTTAGTTCAGACATCATATCGAATGCCCTCTGCTGTTTAGCATATAAATCACATATGTGAATTAAATGATGCGATCCTGATTACTTAGATAACATGTAGGTGAATTATGTCATGCGATCCTGTTTAGTTATTCACCATATCTTTGAATTATGTTATGCTATGCTATCCAATTTAGATAGACTCATATATGTGAAATTATGTCATACTATCCGTTTGAGTTAAACAATATACATGTTAACTATTTCATGCCCTCTTTTTTCCACACTATCTATTGCATCTGTCTCTCATACAATGTCTGTACATTCAACTATGTTTCCTGTTTATCAGCCATTTGAATTGGAGAGGGTGATGCCAGTATATAGCGGACTAAAAACACGGTCTTCAAATAAAACAGCGCTAACTCTTGGTGGAGATAGCACCCCGGTTGTACATGCACAAGAACCAGCCCTACCACACATAACCCAAACTCTCGCAGATTGTACCCCTACTACGATGGACAGAGAACTAGCTTCACCCAATCTAACCCCAACCCCAGCCGATAGTAACCCAGTTCCTGTTGACACAACACCATCTCCACCACAGAGCTCCCAAACAAGAGCAGTTAGTAAGGCAGCTCCAGTGCCCAAAGGGCTAGTACTATCACGGCGAACCCCAACTCCACCAGTTAGTACGCCTATTCCTTTGGAGGAAGCACAACTAGCTAGTCGTAGTTTAGCATCTATTGCATTTGATGTTGTTAAATCGTATGTGCGTATCTTTCCATCTTGGAAATATTATACTGAAGATGAAGGAAAATGCCAGTTGCAGGTGTTTGTCCAGGAGTTATGTGGAAGTAATGTTATTCATGGCAATTACTTTGCTTCGTCCCATACATCCTACCTCCATGATGGTTATAATACAGCAAATTTTCCCATTTTTCTCTATAGAGAAGGACCGATTTGGAAACTCAGGATGAGGTAACCTGTGCTAATACCTCTGCTATCTTCAAGAATGCTTGGTGGCAGTATCGGAATTACCTGAAGAAAACGTACTTCACCGGCAAAGAAACTCATCAGATTCCCTTACGTTCTCCTGAGACACATTTACTGGACGATGACTGGGAACGCCTTGTTCTGTACTGGTCCCGAACCAAGAATGTGGTAAGGTCTATGAGCTCATTTTCTATTTTTAAGTATTATATTCTCGCGTCTTACTGTACTCTGTTCATGTAGAACAAGTGCCTAAACCTGAAGAACAATTGTTCTAATTTAAGATTCCATTGCTACCATAGGACATAGATATATGTTTGTTTGATGCTTTTATTATGTACTAGTACTTGGCAATAGAAGACTTGGTAGTTTAATCCTGTCCACCTTACTAATGAACTGGTTCACCGAAATGAGTTTCATATACTAGTACATGCTAAACTTGTTATGTGTCTGCTTGTTTCTTCTTTTAGAATGCTGTCAGAATATTGGGGAAGAGTGCCTTATTAAGCAACGGTAAAGGAAGTAATGCAGATAAGGTTCAGGATAGTGACACATCCTGTCTTGGTTTAGTGTTGGAGTTACTGGCCACTACCGCTTGCACAAGCTATTCAAACTCACTGTCTGAATCAGTTCGGTTTCTTGAGTCTCAACTACAAGCTGAAAGACATCATTCAGCTATGCTGCGACAAGAAGCAGAAGGACTACGGAAGTCCCTAGAGCATTCAGATGCATACTTTCTGGTGCAACAACAAGCGTTGGAGGACTTTAGTGCCAAACAGGACAAAGCTAATCAGCTTGCTAAGCTTATTGCCAGCATGGTGGATACCCAGGATAACATTTCTTGAGCTCTTCTGAAGTTGTTTCAGTTATGCTCTTGTTTTGCTGCCGCGTTTATTTGCACTGGTGGCCAATTTTGACGGCCAGTGTATATGATATGCTGCTTTGTTCCCTATATTTGCACTGGTGGAGAACTTTGATGCCCAGTGGATGTAATATGTGTAATAGCCGTGATAGCCTAGCGTTAGTTGCTTGCTTATTTATTTCCTTGTTGTCTTGTTTATTTGTTTGCTTGTAGTCATTGCAGTTCTTTTTCCGCGGTTAACTAGTGGCTGCAATAACCTATTTTTTAAAACTAGGCCACAATAACCATGGGCTAATATTTACTATAGTGACACTGGGCCTCCTACGGGCCGTAGAAACAGTGGGCCTTCTACGGGCCGTAGAAAAAGTAGGCCTTCTACGGGCCGTAGAAACAATGGGCCTTCTACGGGCCGCATCATCAATGGGCCTTATACGGGTCGTATGATCGATTGGCCAAACATGGGCCAATAACATGCCGCATTATGGCCATAAACGGGCTAGAGTTGGAATCGTCCGTTCATGGGCCGACCGTAACGGGCCATCGTTAATAGGCCGTATTTGATGACGCTATGAAAACGGCCCAACGTATTAACGGACCACAAATGGGCCGACTGTAACCACGGGCTGAATTTGGCCCACAAGCAGAAAAAGACAGTAACGGGCCATAAGTAAACGAATGCTGGAAATGAGCCCAAGAATAAATGGGCTCTGAGAAGGCCGAAAGATAACATGGGCTGGAAACGGCCCAACGGAATAACGGGCCGTTAATGGGTATAAAGTGATACACTGTTCATTACGGGCCAGTTTCACCACGGGCCGTTAATAGGCCAAGAGTTACATAGGGCATCATATGGGCCGAAAGACGTCACGGGCCAGAAGTGAAAATGGGCTGGAATCATATTGGATGGCCCAGATGACGCTACTGGGCCTAATTCGGATAGGGCGTAATGGGCCTTGGGTTAGCGGGCTGTAAATGGGCTATATGCGAACATGCTGTTAACAGGCTTTCCATGGGCCGGCCCGCCACCTTTTGACCAAGTCAAATGGGCCGGCCTTTTCACAGGAATGGGCCTCTGTTGGGCCGTGCCACGTGTCGACGTATCATAGGCGCCTATCTGACCCACTGACGAGCTGACACGTGTTTCGTCCGGCCAATAAGAATTTTACACGTGGAAATTTCCCATTGGTCGGGGCTATTAACGGGTTATCGGATCCAAAACCTGACCCGATAGCTTAACGGCGTTCCGTTACGGTGGATGCCACGTGTCGGTCACCCTTGACGAAAGCACTTCTGTGACGCACGATTTATCGTCATGGAAGTGGACACTTCCGTGATGATAATTTTGGTAATGTCAGGGAACACTTCTACGACAGCACAGGTATGGCTATCTTGATTTTGTCATAAATTTGTCATGGATGTACATGCATGACAAAAAAAGCGACCTACTGTGACAAACACGTATCATCACGGAAGTGTACTTTTTTGTAGTGTGTGGTTGAATTTACAACTCAGCTGCTAATACTCGAGAATATTCTTTGGCTCCCCTTGTGTTGAATCAATAAATTTGGGTTGAATACTCTACCCTCGAAAACTGTTGCGACCCCCTATACTTGTGGGTTATCAAGTAGCCCATGTTTTTCATATAGAGAGTCACATGAGTTGTCACTTTCATATACTAGTGGGAATTTTTCATTATAGAACTTGTCTTGTATATTACGATGAAGGGCTTCCTCAAATGCCAAAGGTCTTCATGAGCAAGCAAGTTGGATGCACACCCAATTTGTTTTCATGTTGAGCTTTCATACACTTCTAGCTCTTATTAGTGCATCAGTTGCATGGCAATCCCTACTTCTCGCATTGACATCAATTGATGGGCATCTCCATAGCCCATTGATTAGCCGCGTCAATCTGAGACTATCTTCCTTTTTTGACTTCCCCTTATTGGTCTCTATCACCGCATTCTATTCCACACATAGTGCTATATCCATGGCTCATGCCCATGTATTGCGCGGGGGTTGAAAAAGCTGAAGCGGATTAAAAAGTATGACCCGGGGTAGTTCATGATTAATATTTTGTGTTAGGAAGATCGAGCATGACAAGATTATATGATTTTGAAGGGATAGCGTTTTTAGCATTTTTATTTTGAAAGGTGTTGGAGATATTACAACCAGTATGACCCGCCTAGGAGGGGCCGGGTCAGCCCTAATGGTGGGTTACATAAGAAGCCCAGTATATAGTCAAGATGATAGTTTATTAAACATATAGAAAGCCCAAGGGCCTTGGTCCGGTTTAAGGCCCGTTATTGTAAATCGCCATATGGGCAACAAGACTTGTAAAGAAAGGCAGGTAAAGGAAGTCACCAAGCGGGACACGATTATGAGCCGGCCGGGACTCTGTAGGCCACCAGGCGTCAACCCATGTATATAAGGGGGCGACCCAGTGGCGGCTTAGGGGAAGGAGACAAAAAGGCGATAACCAAGCCGGCGAGTTGAGCCTCTTGGAGATCGAAACCTCAGCAATACCAATCACAACTAGATGTAGGCTTTTACCTTCATCGTAAGGGGCCGAACTAGTATAAAACTCTCTCTTGTCCTTTATCCCGATTAACCCCTTTAAGCTTCCTAGTGCGATGGCCCTACGACTAAGTCCTTGCTCTAGGATATCTGCCGTGTCAACTCCATGACAGTTGGCGCCACCGTGGGGCCTGCGCACGGTGGATTTGAGTTCTTGAAGGGCAACTTCGAAGGGCTCAAGGGATACGCTGTGGGCCGGATGACCAAGAGTCGTCGCGGCAAACTCTACATCGACGACGAAGGCTGGGGCCCCGAGGCCGGCTCAATCGAGTACGGGTACCGGGTCCCCTTTGACGGAATTCACGTCTTCATCGGCCGGATCGGCGAGTCAGGCCCTGAGCCGGACGTCCACACCAACCTCATCGAAACGGCTCAGCGCACCGGGTCTGCCCGTGTTCAATCTGTTGTGAAGCATGCCTTCGTAGGCTGCGTCCATGGCGGTGAATACTCCGAAGGATCGATGGAAGGCGGGGAGACGGCCATCTGCTCTGATACTGCATCATCAACAAGTGAGACGGACTCATTGTACCAACTACAAGACGGCATGCTCGGGGGCTGTTCTGATGGCAGCAATATTCCGGACCCCCTTGAGCCACCAAATTGGGCCGGAGTCTTCATGGCAGGGACACATCCCGGGTAGAACTCCACCGCAGCGACAGCGGCGGCCACCGGGTCGGCAGCTGCCGGGTCAGGAGACCCCCCGCGCCCCCGGCTCAGGTTCTAATGGACCTCATGGATAAACTGACGACTCTATTAACCGCTGCGGTAGAGCCGGCGGATAAAGCCCAGCATGACGCAGAAGTAACACGCGTGCGGGAGGAGATGGTGCAAGCTAAGGAAGATCTAGCCGCGGAGGAAACCCGGATGGCAGCAGAACGAGCAACTTTGGATGCTCGTGCTCAGCAGCTTCAAGCAGAAACCTTCTGGCTATCGGTGGATCTTAATGCATCAAACGAGGTCATGAGGAGGAGGCGTCAGCAAGCTCAGTCGCGTCTGCCTCTAACGCTGGATCTGAGGAATCTGTTCCATACACCTGGAGGTGGAGGGAGCAACCCGCCAGAGGCAAACCGGGTCATGACGCCCGGTGCACCAGTTCAGCCACGCACCATGGAGCCGCCTCGTATGAATACAGCTCCTCCTTGTTACGTATCAACACCCCCGGGTCACTTCTCCAACCCCATGGAGAATCTCATTGCAGCGTCGGCTCATTTGGCGGCTCTCCCAATGGAAGGCGACTCGCCAGCAACAATTGAAACCCGGAGGGTAAGAGAACTACTTCAGATAGCTTTGGCCCAGCAGGATGCATACTCCTACAGTCGAGACATGATTCATCAACTCCTTGCCCAAGCCGGAGCCTGAGTTACAGTAGGCACATGGAATCTGCAGAGATGTCAAGTAATGCTCAACGCCACAACCGGCTATATAGGCATGAGCCGGTGCGGGCTGGAGCCCTTAACTTGGCGGATCAGGAGAGGATTCGTCAAGAGGCGGAATGGGCGGCTCAGATAGCAGCAGAGCAGGCGGCTCACCAGACCTTTCTGGCTTATCCAGCAACCTCGGTGGAGGCAGGAGTGGCTACAAGAACCGGAGGCGTACCTTGCCTGGTCCCAGCCATACGCAATGAGCGGTTGCCCAAGGATTTCAAGGGACCTCGTAAGGTACCTAACTACACGACTGAGTTACAGCCGGGGGCTTGGATTGAGAGTTATGAGATGGCTATGGAGCTGTTGGAGGTTAGTGATGCTGCAATGGCCAAGTACTTTACCATGATGTTGGATGGAACGGCTCAGACCTGGTTGAAAGGATTACCACCCAATTCCATCGACTCATGGGAAGAGTTGAAGGCACGGTTCATCCAGAACTTTAAAGACACGTGTAAGCAGCCAATGTTGATTGTGGACCTCACCAATTGCAAGCAAAGGATGGAGAATCTACAAACCATTGGGTGCGCCGGGTCAAGGAGATAATACATTCATCTGATAAAATGGACGCCGGCTCAGCAGTTTTGATGTTGGAGAAAAATTGCCATTTTGAACCTCTGAAGCAGAAGTTGGGGCGGCTTAAACATGATTGTAATGACATGGGAACGTTGATGGCGGATCTTGTCAAATATGCCGATTCTGATACCACCAAAGACCCGGCATCTGATGAAAAAAAAGCAACGAAGGGAAAGAAGAACGGCAACGGCAAGGGTCGCCAGCATAACCCGGTGAATCAAGGAGGTAATAAGCGTAAGGCTGATGATTTTGTTGCTAATACTAATGCGCAGGGTGGTAATCAGTGGCGCAAGGGCAGACAACCCCCTCGATCGGGCGGGTCAGGACCCACCCTTGAGCAGTTGTTGAATGAACCTTGTCCAAGACACGACACCCGCGAGAAGCTAACCACCCACTTGTGGAAGGATTGCACGTTCATGAAGGCGTTTAAAAATTCAAACACATTTGATGGGGGTCACGGCCCGGGTGGCGGCTCAGGTGGAGGCGGCTTTCAGGGCCCGGGCGCCGGTTCAAGCGGAGGAGGTTTTCATGGTCAGGGTCATCCTGGTCACCAGGGAGGATATAATCAGCAACACGGCCAAGGGAATCAACAGCAGCAACAATCCGGCTATCAGAGCAACCCGAAGCAGTTGAGTAGCGGACAGTATCATGTCTTTACTACCAGTTTATGTAAGAGAGATCAGAAACTCCACAAGAGGGCCGTCAATGCTGTTGAACCGGCAATTCCACGTTATCTACGTTGGTCAGAGCAGCCTATTGTGTGGAGCAGAGAAGATCACTCGCCCCAGGTTGATAATCCGGGTCATTTGGCTTTGGTCGTGGCACCTCAGGTTGGTGGGTACAAGTTTACTAAGGTACTCATGGATGGAGGCAGCAACATCAACATCCTTTACTATGAGACGTTCCGTCGGATGGGATCGACGGATAAGAATCTTAAACAATCTAACACTATTTTTCATGGTGTGGTACCTGGTAAGTCGGCATACCCGGTTGGTAAGATTGAACTAGAAGTAGCTTTTGGAGATGAGTATGACTCCAGGGCAGAAAAACTAACCTTTGAAGTGGTTAAGATCAAAAGCCCATATCATGCTCTGTTTGGGCGGCCGGCTTATGCCAAGTTCATGGCTTGGCCGTGTTACGTGTATTTGCAGCTCAAGATGCCAGGTCACAAGGGCACCATTACAGTCCATGGGAGCCGGAAGATAGCCTTGGAATGTGAAGAGGGGGATGCTGCTTATGCTGAATCTATTTGTGCAACAGAGGAGTTGAAATTCTACAAGGATAATGTTGACCCGGTGGACATGACGTCATTAAAGAAACCAACAACAGATCATGAGCCGGAGTTAAAGTTCAAATCAGCTGATGACACTAAGATGGTTGACTTTGTGCCTAGCGATTCATCCAAACAGTTCATCATCAGCGCAAATTTGGATCCGAAATAGGAAAGCGCGCTCATCGAGTTCATCCATGAGAACCGGGACATCTTTGCATGGAAACCTTCAGACATGCTGGGTGTCCTGAGGGAACTCGCTGAGCACACTCTTAATATCGATCCAAAGTTCAAACCTGCCAGACAGTTTCTCCAGCGGTTCAATGAAGAAAGGCGCAAGGCCATCGGAGAAGAGGTGGCCCGGCTCTTGGCGGCCGGGTTCATTGTGGAGGTCTTTCACCCAGAATGGTTAGCTAACCCGGTTCTTGTACTAAAAAAATGGCACCTGGCTTATGTGTGTGGATTACACGGATTTGAACAAGGCTTGTCCGGCTGATCCTTTTGCTCTTCCCCGTATTGATCAGATCATTGATGCTACGGCGGGTTGCGCACGGTTGAGTTTCTTAGATGCTTACTCCGGTTATCATCAGATTAAGATGGCAGTCAAGGATCAAGAGAAAACAGCTTTTATAACTCCCTTTGGGGCTTTCTGCTATGTGTCTATGCCTTTTGGGCTTAAGAGTGCCCAGGCGACTTACCAGCGGTGTGTGCAGAATTGTCTTCACAATCAAAAATGGCGCAATGTTCATGCCTATGTGGATGATATAGTGGTGAAGCCCAGGGAAGAGGAAACCTTGGTCACAGACCTGAAAGAGACTTTTGATAATCTTCGGGTTTACAAGATGATGCTTAACCCGGCCAAGTGTGTTTTGGAGTGCCAGCCGGCAAGCTCTTGGGTTTTCTGGTGTCTAACTGAGGTATTGAAGCTAACCCGGAGAAAATCAAGGCAATCACATCTCTAGCCAAACCAACCTGCGTCAATGATGTTCAACGACTGGCGGGTCGTGTGGCTGCTTTGAGCCGGTTCATAAGCCGGTTAGGGGAAAAGGCTATGCCTCTGTATCAATTGATGAAGAAAACGAATGTTTTTGTTTGGAGTGATGCTGCGAACGCTGCTTTTGAGGATCTGAAGGCACAACTGGCTGAGCCGCCGGTCCTAGCTGCTCCAATTGAGAAAGAGCCGCTATTGTTATACGCGGCTGCCAACTCACGGGCTGTTAGTGTGGCTATGGTGGTAGAGCGCAAGGAGGCTGGCAGAGAGCATCCGGTTCAGCGGCCGGTTTATTATGTCAGTGAAGTGCTAATTGAGTCTAAGCAGCGATACCCACATTGACAGAAACTTGTTTATGGGGTGTTCATGGCAAGTCGGAAGCTTAAGCATTACTTTCAGGGACATCCAATCACTATGGTTAGCTCTGCTCCTTTGGGAGACATTATTCAAAACAGAGAAGCTACAGGGCGAGTTGCCAAGTGGGCATTTGAGCTTGGGTCTCATGGGCTGAAGTATGTTCCACGTACTGCGATTAAGTCTCAAGCCCTGGTTGACTTCATCAATGACTGGACAGAGATGCAGATACCAGAAGAAAAGCCGGACAACACATATTGGACTATTCATTTTGATGGGTCTAGGCAATTGGAAGGCTCGGGAGCTGGAGTTGTATTAACTTCCCCACGAGGTGAAATTTTTTGTTATGTGTTACGGTTGATGTTTCCATGCACTAACAACGTAGCAGAGTATGAATCATTGCTCCATGGTCTTCGAGTGGCAAAGGAGATGAGCTTGAGCCGGGTCAGATGTCTTGGTGATTCATATCTAGTGGCTCAACAGGTGTCTGTCAAGTGCGATTCCAAAGACCCTCTCATGGCAGCTTATCGCCGAGATGTCGATGCTGTTGCAGGATACTTTAAAGGTTATCAGGTGGAACACATTGACCATCGGAAAAACGAAGCAGCTGATGCTTTGAGCTGGCTGGGGTCTCAATGAAAGCCGGTACCACCCAACACCTTTTTAGATGTTTTGCATAACCCCTCTGTCAAGTTGCCCACAGAAGAAGATTTAGTTGTTCCTGACCCGGAGGCGCAGTTGGTGGCGGCTCTTCACGTCATCCCAGATTGGACGGTGCCATTGTTGGCTTACATGACCCAGGGGGAATTTCCAGCGGATGAGACCCTGGCTCGACAGATAACCCGGCAGTCTAAGTCCATGACGATTTCGAATGGAGAGTTATTTCATCGCAGTGTTTCCGGAGCGTTTCAACGATGTGTTTCCCCCGAAGAAGGCCAAGAAATCCTTCGTGAAATCCATGAAGGCGATTGTGGTCATCACGCCGGGTCAAAATCTTTAGTGGCCAAGGCGTTTCGTCACAGGTTTTACTGGTTGATGGCTCACGCTGATGCAGAAGATCTGGTCAGTAGATGTGATGGATGTCAGAAATTTGCATGACGAGCGCATGTGCCGGCTCAAGAGCTCCGGATGATTCCGATCACTTGGCCGTTTGCAGTCTGGGGGCTTGACATGGTGGGACCTTTCAAAAGGTCTAAGGATAAAAAGACACATCTCTTGATGGCTGTTGATAAGTTCACCAAATGGGTTGAGGCGGAGCCTGTGAGTAAGTGTGATGCAGCCACGGCGGTTCAGTTCATGAAAAAAGTAATCTTCCGTTTCAGTTTTCCACATAGTATTATCACAGACAATGGCACAAATCTATCTCAAGGGGCTATGGAAGAGTTTTGTCAGCGAGAGCACATCCGGCTTGATGTTTCTTCCGTAGCTCATCCTCAATCCAATGGTCAAGCGGAGAGAGCCAATCAGGAAATTCTGAAAGGGCTAAAACCCCGGCTTATGGTTCCTTTACAGCGAACGCCGGGCTGTTGGGTAGAGGAATTGCCTTCAGTGTTATGGAGTATCAATACTACACCCAACAGGTCTACGGGTTACACACCCTTCTTCATGGTTTATGGAGCCGAAGCAGTGTTGCCTAGTGACATCCATCATGACTCGCCCCGTGTGGCGGCTTATGTTTAAGCTAACAATGAAAAAGCCAGACAGGATGCGCTTGACTTGTTGCATGAAGAAAGAGACATAGCAGCAGCACAGACAGCAATTTATCAACAGGACCTGCGTCGTTATCACAGCTGCCTGGTTAAGTCCAGGACTTTTCAGGAAGGCGACTTGGTGCTCCGGCTCGTCCAAGATCTTTCAGATGCACACAAGTTATCCCCACCTTGGGAAGGACCCTTTGTGGTCAGTAAAAATTTAAACAATGGGTCCTACTACCTCATTGACGTTCGAGAGCATGCAGACTCACGTAAGTCGGAAGAGGAGACCCGCCGGCCATGGAACATTGCTCAACTTCGGCCATATTACACCTGAGCCACCAGCTCTCAACATGTACATACGTTCACCTTGTATATATGATGATAAGCAATAAAGTAAGACCATCGGTCTCTTTTCTTTTCACAGATTATACATCTTTATTGTTTATTTACAAATGACTATTAAGGAGCTGATCATATTTGAATCAAATCTAATCTTTTTAGTCCGGCTTATGATCGTATCCGAATCTAGCTGTAAATATAATGGTCACTTGGGGGCTTCCTGTTCAAACATAGGTCGTATTCGAACCAAAGAGAACATAGCTGTCGTAACCCTCTTGATCGGCTCAAGGCCAAACTCACTTGGGGGCTTCTTGATCGTATCCGAATCATAGCTTAATCCCTTTTGAGTCCGACTTGGATCGTAATCGAATCAGGGTCGTTAAAAACCTCTCAAGGTCATTTGGGGGCTTCCTGTTCAAACATAGGTCGTATTCGAACCAAAGAGAACATAGCTGTCGGTACCCTCTTGATCGGCGCAACGCCAAAGCCACTGGGGGCTATATGGTCGTATTCGAACCTTAGCTTAACCCCTTTGGTCTGGTTTACTGATCGTATTCGAATCAGGAACCCCCAACCTTGTGAATACAGAGTTCAAATTATGTTTATTATCTGTTTCTTGCCTTTCGGTTTTTGTTGTTTTCAATATTACAAATGAGATAGTCTGGTTTTCTTCGCCGGCTCAATTATTGGACAACACAGCCGCCCGGGTTATTCAAGTCGGTGGTGCAAGGATCCAAAGGTACGAGCTACTAAGATATGATAATCATTGAGTGTTCAAGGAATATTAACTTTTCATACACATTGAATTATCAATTCATCAACCGGGTTATTTAAATCGACGATCTAAGGATCAACAATGATAAGGTATGGTTTTTTACTTATACGTGCTTACCTGCTGCGTCAACTCAAGAGTTAGTATTAAACCTTACCCTTTGTTTACATTTATCTCTATTTTTCTTATTGAAGTAAATTTCTGGGTTGTACATTAGGTGTTTAAGCCTAGTTGGTTCTAAACCGCCTTGCCAGTCTTTTCCTTATATTCACAGGAACGGAGTTCAACCATTGCAGAGACAAACATTAAAATGCATACATTGACATCTGAAACACAGATTCACATAATAAGTATTTTATGCACGACGGCATAAGCAAACATGCGGTGTTTTAACTAAAGTTATTACAAGGCTTTATAAGCCTAGGAAGATGATCACTGTCCCTCCCTCGCCGGTTCACCACCTTCTGTTTGCTGGAAATTGGATTTTGACCAATCAAAGCCGTTCATGGCGACAAATTTGGCTTCATCGTCAATTAGGCCGACCGGGTCAATTTCTGGAGCAAAGGTATCTTCTCTCACAGGTGGGATCAGATCTGCTACTTTGTATGAAGGAGTGGCCATCTTCTTATTTTCATTGTCAAAACCCGGCTGGTACTTGTCCACATTGGTGTCTTCTCCAAGACTAGTCGCCTGAGGCCGAACTTTGCGTACACACGCTATGAAATCATCCTGACCAAATGGAGACCCGTCCTCCTTCACAGTAGGGTAACCTCTTGCCATGTCTGCCGGGTCTAGGTCTGGCACCCAAGCCTTAGAGCGGCTTAGGGCAGTCAAAGCTCCGGCTCGCGCGCAGGAGTGTTTTACTTCTTGGAATCTCGCCGGAAGGATGGACAACTTCTTTAGGACATCGCTAAGCCGGTTGGGTCCTTGATTTGCAGGAGAGATAGCGGCCAGAGCCCTTTGTGCACCAATGTACAATTGTTCAACTAAGGTGTATACAACCTTCAGTTTAATCAACGGGTCTTGGCTCAGATTTTTACTTCGCGGACCTGCATATATTTAACAGAGTAAGTTGGCGGATCACATTCCGGTTTGGCATAAAATACACAAAAGGTCAAAACAAAGCAGCTTACCAAAGATAGCAGCGACCATCTGAGACACCCGGCCCTTTAAACCGTTCAGCTCGGTTGATATTTCCTTCAAAGCTGTTTCGGTTGTCTCAGCTCGCCGGGTCAGAAGTGTTTTATCATCCTCCCAAGTTTTCTCTTTGACAGCAAAGCTAGCTTTCAAATTCTCCATTTCAGAAAGGCTTATTTGCAGTTTGGAGGTGGAAGACTTGATTTCTGACTCCTGGCTCGCTAGCCGGGTCTTTGCGTCAGTCAGTTGAGAATTTAGTTCAGACAAGGCATTCTGTGAAACATTCAGATAAGTCAAGACTTGGTTTTAAATTCCAGTATGCAAATTCAAGATTCAAGTCCCAAGTACTTTACAAATAAACCATTTGGCACTTGGGGGCTAATGTATGCCAAATCAAATTTTTATGGCTCTACCAACATATTTGAAGTCCCAAGTCCTTTACAAAGTAACAACACCTGGCACTTGGGGGCTAATGTACGCAGTTCAGCAAGTTTATCAAGGATAAACCGGAATGTTGAGTACTTTGCAGATGGTGTTAAATTCTGAAGTACCGATTCATTAATGATCAAAATAAAGCGGTCCTTGGGGACTATGGATGAAGTCTTGTTTCTATCAATATCAGGCAAAGATTCAGAGGTAAAGGTCTCGGCCTATATTTTAAGTCTACATGTTATTCCGTTTCTCTCATAATCTACAGACTTGGGGGCTGAAGGAATATTGGTAAACCGGAAACAACGTACCTCATATTTCAACTGAAGCTGCTTGACCATCTCGATCTCAGACTCATGACTGGAGTGTACATGACTGAGATAACCGGATAAGATGTCACTGGCATTAAGACGGTCGTAGTTGGCAACATCAAAGCGAACCTTCTGCTTCTCCAAGGCTTCTTGGTTAGCTGTGCACCGAGTCAACACCGTTGGATTCCCCGGCTCAACAAAACGGCTCCAGTAATTTGAACATCTTGAACACGTGGAGACGGCGGGTCAGTTGAGCTTGACGGTCCAACTGTGGAAGGATTCATAGTGGCTTGGTCAAGGGACGGCTCCGAAGTATTTGCTTCATGGATAATAGGCGGGTCTTCTGGGGCGGCAGTTAATGGAGAAGGCGGCCTAGCCGGCTCAGACGTTGATACTGGCGGGTCTTCCGCCGGCTTTGTTACCTTCGCCTTCTTGGATCAAGCCTGTCCGCTAAAGAAAAATTATATATTATAGGACAGTCAACATCAAGATACAATTGATCAACCCGGAAGAAAAGAGGATTTCTGATTACCCAGGGGCAGTCTTGAAAGCCGGGAATTGTGTTTGTGATGAGTCGCCTGAAGAATGAGACACCTCCTGAAAAGGTAAGAGAAAGGAGTTAAAATAAATACCAGGGGTAGGATTCATTAAAACAAGTTAAAGACAGTAATAAGTAAACCTCATTCGGACGTTTCCGAGGGGTCTGTTGAAGGATGACAACCGGCTCATCTTCAATCTCAACTTCACGACGACTTTCATGCTGCTGCTTTTTCAAATGAAAGTTGGGATCCAAGTGAGCTAAGGGGTTAGAAAACCTTACTTTATGGATCACTCGTCGAACTTTGTGTCTTGGTAAGGGCTCTGAGTCAGAGGAAATGATAGTTACCTGTGCTTCCCTGGCTTGACTAGCCCCAGTGTCATCCTGGTAAGGATCAGTATCAATAAGATTGTTAAAAAGTTCGCCAAGGGAATCAAGGGCTACCTCCGAGTCAGACGAGTCATCAAGTTTCATCAAATCTTCAATGGTGGTTTTCTTTTTCTTCTTCGTTCTCCGGGTCGATTTCTTGGCGTTCATGGCGGCAAGTTTCGCCTTCTTGGCAGCTTCATGGTCGTATTTCACTTTCCAAAAGTCAGAGTTGGCCTACAAAGACAAGAGGAAGGATCAGTGATAAACAATAGGGCTGGACAAAATACAAAGGAAAAAGATCAGAATGCCCTTACTTCTGGTACCGGGTTAAATTTACAGAAGGGATTTAACCCAACAACACTGCAATCTTCGTACTTCGCATTCACCAGAAGATTGGACATTGCGACAACATCTTCTTCGGTTAGTTGAGCCGGAGTATGACGGAGAGAGTCATCCGGGTCTCCACCATATTCATACATCAACTTTGAACGACGGCTTAATGGAATAATCCGCCATGAGATCCAGCAGCGGGTTAGATCGACTCCGGTTAAACTGTTCCGCAACAAACCATTGATTCTTCTGATAGTTGGAATCAGTTTCTTGCGTTCAGCAACGGTAAGTTTATATGGTAGGGCGAACTTGGTGTCAAGACAATCGGGGCGGTAACCCGGTAGTGGCTTCTCAGTGGCGGGTGAGATGTCCTGACAGTAAAACCAAGTTTGGTTCCAGTCCTTTGGGTGACTTGGTAAAACTATGAGAGGGAAAACTGCACCCTGCTGGTGCTGAATCGAGATGCCTCCAAGTTCTAAGCTAAGGCCATTGGTGCACTCGTTTTTCCGGTTCAGATAGAGGTACTCTCTAAATAGTTCCACAGTCGGCTCTTGCTGAAGATATACCTCACAGAGCACCTGGAAGTTACAGATATTGGATATGGAATTGGGCCCAATATCCTGAGGATGGAGTTTGAAGAAGTAAAGAACTTCTCTGAAATTTTTTGAGCCGGGCGGTGAGAAGCCCCGGTTCATGTGATCAGTGATCACTTCACCGTCTTTTGGATTGGGTCGTTCTTCTTCCGGGTCAGGAGCACGATAAGACATGACGTTTCTTGAAGGCAGAAATCCAATGAGGAAGAACTCTTTTAGACGCTCCTTAGTTATGGTTGAGGGAACCCAATTGCAGATGGTGGGTGACTTTGACGGCATGATGAACAAGGGACTGGAAAAGGAAAAAAACAAAGTGCCGGATCAATTAACACTTAAAGGTTGAAATTATAAAACAAGTAACGGCGCCTTAATTAAGGGCTAATGACATAGGGAAAAGAAAGCCGGAGTGGTAAGCCGCCATGACTACAGGTTTTTTCAGAAAGCAGATTCAGTTAAGTGTTGGCATAAACAAGTTTCACCATGCTATCATTATCATTTTGGATCAAAAGGCTGTTTCAAAAAGGGAAATATTCTAGACCTAAAAAAACCTAGTACAGATGAGTTCATCGACTATAAAGAAGCATCTATACAGGTAAAAGGGATCTACCGTTATAAAAAATGAATGCCAAACAGCTACCGCACGAGTTATATCTCTTCTTTGGATCAAAAGAAGTTGCGGAGAAGATCTACAAGATGATCCATGGCGAACAGGTGAAGAACACTGAAGAACTCGCAAACCTAGAACAGATCTAGGTGCGTGAGAGAGAAGAAAACTTACAAGATGTAGGCCTGCCGCGAAGAGTCACCGCGTTCTCTGGACGGACTCATGGTGATGCGGCGCCCAAGCTTGACGACGACGATGGGAGTTGCGGCGGCGGTGGAGCTCGAGCAGCGACGGAGGTTGCGAGAGGAAGAAGATGAGGAAGAAAGGAGAATGAGAAGGACCGGCCGCGTGCCTATTTATAAGGGCAGATGCGAACAGACAGGCGCGAAAATCAAGGGAGAACCAAATAATGGTTATCCAGCTATATAGACTCCTCGATTCTCGGGAAGTATTAAAGATCAAAGATCCGTTGGAAGATGACGTCATGGAAGTTTTTTGTGTTTTCAAAAGATGACGTCATGGCAGGTTGCGAAGTTTTTTCAGGCAGAAGATGGATTTCATCTAAGTATTGAAGATTGACAAAGAACAAGGTTCAAAGTCAACCCGGGGCCTAATGTTGGAGATATTACTACCAGTATGACCCGCCCAGGAGGGGCCGGGTCAGCCCTAATGGCGGGTTACATAAGAAGCCCAATATATAGTCAAGATGATAGTTTATTAAACATATAGAAAGCCCAAGGGCCTCAGGCCGGTTTAAGGCCCGTTATTGTAAACCGCCATATGGGCATCAAGACTTGTAAAGAAAGGCAGGTAAAGGAAGTCACCGAGCCGGACATGATTATGAGCCGGTCGGGACTCTGTAGGCCACCAGGCGTCAACCCATGTATATAAGGGGGCGACCCGGTGGCGGCTTAGGGGAAGGAGACAACGAAGTCGATAACCAAGCCGGCGAGTTGAGCCTCTTGGAGATCGAAACCTCAGCAATACCAATCACAACTAGACGTAGGCTTTTACCTTCATCGTAAGGGGCCGAACTAGTATAAAACTCTCTCGTGTCCTTTGTCCCGATTAACCCCTTTAAGCTTCCTAGTGCGATGGCCCTACGACTAAGTCCTTGCTCTAGGACATCTGCCGTGTCAACTCCATGACAAAAGGCATGATTGTTTGTTGGTATGCCTGAGTATTGATGTCTTTATATAAAATTATAGATTATTCCTTTGAATCAGTTGTATCCTAAATATTCATACCATAAAAGAGATTACATGGAAACATGTTAGGTAGCATTCCACATCAAAAATTCTGTTTTTATCATTTACCTACTCGAGGACGAGTAGGAAATAAGCATGGGTATGCGATACGTCTCCAACTTATCTATAATTTTTTTATTGTTCCATGCTATTATAGTATCAATCTTGGATGTTTTATATGCTATTTTATATCATTTTTGGCACTAACCTATTAACCTAGTGCCCAGTGCCAGTTGCTGTTTTTTGCTTGTTTTTGGCTTTTCAGAAAATCATTATCAAACAAAGTCCAAATGGAGAAAAATCTTTGGATTAATTTTTCTGGACCAGAAGGGATCCATGAAGCTTCGGCAGAAGACCAAAAGAGCCATGAGGGAGCGACAAGCTCGTAGGGCGTGCCCCAAGGGGGGCACGCCCTGACCTTGTGTAGCGACCAGACCTCAGACAGTCAAGTCTCCGTGCTTAAGTGCCATTCCTGGATCGGTATTGCGAACACACACAATACTCGAGGATTTATAACAGAGTTCAATCACACACTTATTACATCGAGTGTCAAAAAGAGTACTTATTACAATAATATGGTTGAAGGCCATCTAAATAAGATAACTGCGGAAGCATCAAAGATAAATGAGTCCATCCAACTCCACGGCAATACTGAGTGCATGAAAACGACCTAACGCACCTTACTCTTCGTCTGGAAATTCTGCAACGTAATACGTTGCAGCCGTGTAGGTCAGCACATGGAATATGCTGGCAAGATAACACTATAGAGCAATAAACAAATAACAGCTATCACTACATGCATATATGGCTGGTGGAGGCTCTATGGTTATCATTTGCATAAAGCTAGTGTTTCCCTACAACAAAGGAATGTATTTTATTTAACTACAAAGTTTGTTGAAATTATTGAGAAGGTTCCTTCAACTCAATCCCAAAATAATAATTATAACCCAATAATTTTATTAAGTAAAGTGATGAGATCAAATCAATAATCCAAGTACCAGATACTCAAGATGTCCATAACCGGGGACACGGCTAACCATGATTAGTTTGTACACTCTACAGAGGTTTGCGCACTTTTCTCCACAAGACTCGATCTCCTCCGTTGGATTTCTCGCACTACATGATGTTTGAGAAATGGATGGCCGAGACACCATTTTTTCGAAGCATTAACTCTTTACTCTGGGTAGATAGTACCACCTACTTTCCCCTACATCTGCTAGCCTACCACTGAAAGAGGTCACACAACATACTCAACTATGTTAGAGCCCATAATGGCTTGTGGCTGCACACGGAAGTTTCTAGCATGAATAATTTCAAGATCCCTTTGAGCCTGGGTGGCAAACCATAGGATGATCACACGGGTACTCCGAGATATCCTAGGACAACACTGGATTGCTTGAGGTGCCCACAACCAATCCACCCAGATGTGTACTAAAGTAGACACCTTAAGTTTCTCTTAGTTATAAATAACTCTCACATCTTTCATGAATCTCACAAACCAATCCACGTCTACGAGCATAGCAAAGTAATGCAATCATAACGTAGTAACTCCCGGGGTTTGAATATAAGACAATAGGTTCCTACCTCATCAACTACTTCCCAAATACCCACATGTTATGAAATCCTACTCATGCATTGCTTGAGGGTTTAAACTAATGCATAAAAAACTGGTCAATAAAGGGATATGATCAAAGTGATACTTGCCTTACTGACGATCGAAAAACCCTAGAGATTCGTAGTAGCAAGCCTCGCACTCCGAAAACTCTATCATTTACAAACAATAGCATACATAAGCACTCAAGCATAATATGCAAAGTTAAAACTCAAAATTAAAGATCTAAACTGAAAGTTCAAGTGAAGAGCTTCGATTTGCAAAAAGAATCAATTGAATCGGAGTTACGGAACTCAAACTATGATCAGAAGAAGTTCGAATTCGAATCTACTTGAAACTAAATTTTTAAATTTCCAAAATCATGTTCAAGTGGATTATCTGGAGAGAGGGGAATAAGACAGAGATTTTGGCGTTGGTTTCACTAGATTTGGATAGACGAGCAAAAAGTAACGAACGTTTGAAGATCAGGGACTAATCTGTAAGAAAACTATTCGTAGATAGGTCCCTGGCCGAAAATAAACAGAAACCGAAAAAAAATATCATACGAACGTCCGCTAACAGAGACTAACGAACAAAATCGTTCGCTAAAAAAACGAATTGGGTGAACGCTTGCTATTTAGCAAAACCTAAAAAAACCAATCTAAACAAATAAACCGAAAAGAAAAAACCGGGCGGTTTTCTTGGTTTACACCGGTTCGGGTGAGATGAGCCGGCGGCGGTGGCGGGTTTCTTCGGCGAGGCGGGGCAGCGGCGACGACGGCGTCGGCGGCGGCTCCCGTGCTCAGGGCGGACTCGCGGAGGCGGTGGCGTTGCGGGCCGGCTGGGCCTTTGGCCCAGTTCGGTCCGACTGAGTTTTTTTTAAATAATTTCGCTGAACGGAAAAATCCAACAACAAAAGAAAATAAAATAAAACCTAAAATCCTAAAATTAATTTTCGCGGTCCTCTCCTCATATTTACTACGACGTGAATATTTTTCTGGGCTAAGATGCAATTTTTAAAAATGCATTTTCCCCTAATTTACCCAAATAAAATCTCAAATAAAAATCAAATAAAGTAAATATTTTTATTTAAAATTAAATTTCCATTATTTCCTATGTTTTGGATAAGTCATATTATCTTCTCTCATTATTTTATTTATTTTGAAATAATTGGAAAAATAACTTCAAATAAAAATCAACTTGATCCAATTTACCAATTTTGGAAATTCAAAAATGGAATTTTATGAAAACCTCCAACCCTCTCAAATGGTCCTTGAGTTGCTTAAGGTCTCTTGGATCAAAATGTTCAAAAATACCATTTTAAAATGCAAGAATCATGGATGCATATGATGACCTAATGATTAACATCCAAATTGAAAATTGGGATGTTACAAACCTACCCCCCCTTAAGATGAATATCGCCCTCGAGATTTGGGTTGGCTAGCAAATAGGTGTGGGTGGTCTTTCCATAGGTCTTCTTCTCGCTCCCAGGTGGCTTCTTCCTCGGTATGGTGGCTCCACTGAACTTTGCAAAACTTGATGACCTTGTTGCGTGTAACTCGGCTGGCAAACTCGAGAATCTTAACGGGTTTGTCCTCGTAGGTTAGGTCATTCTCCAACTGATTGCTTCCAGGGGCACAATATCTCTTAGAGGAATATCGACCATCTCTGCATGGCACTTCTTCAACTGAAACGTGAAACACATCATGAACTCCTGACAATCCTTCGGGTAATTCCAACTTGTAGGCCACTTCTCCCATATGTTCCAAAACTCGTATGGTCCTACAAATCTTGGGGCTAACTTTCCTTTGACTCCAAATCATTTAACTCCTCGCGGTGGTGACACACGGAGATATGCTCTGTCTCCGATTTCATAGGCTACCTCCTTGCGTTTGGTGTCAGCATAACTCTTCTGCCTGGACTGAGCTACCTTCAGTCTATCATGAATCAACTTAACCTTCTCTTCAGACTCTCTGATTAAATCTGGTCAAAACAACTGACGGCCTTCAACTTCATCCCACATCAATGGTGTCCTGCACCTCCTTCCATACAAAGTTGTTGTTATATGAGAACTCCGCGTAAGGAAAATTATCATCCCAACTAGATCCACAATCTAGCGCACAAGCTCTCAACATGTCCTCGAGAATCTGATTGACTCTCTCGGTCTGTCCATCTGTCTGCGGATGAAACGCTGTACTGAACTCTAGCCTGGTACCCAAAGTATAGTGTAACTAATTCCAAAATTTTGAAGTAAACTGTGTTCCTCTATTAGATACGATGGGTCCTCGGAACTCCATGCAGACATACGATCCTAGTCATATATATCTTGGTCAACTTCGTGCTCGTATAAGTGGTTTTCACAGGGATAAAGTGAGCCACTTTGGTCAAGCGATCAACTACTACCCAGATGGAATCATAACCTGACCGTGTCCTGGGTAATCCAGTGATGAAATCCATGCCAAGCTTATCCCACTTCCATTTGGGTATAGGCATAGGCTGAAGTAATCCTGCTGGCTTCTGGTGTTCTGCCTTAACTCTCTAACATACGTCACATACTACTACATACTCGGCAATATCCTTCTTCATACTTGTCCACTAGAAACATTCCTTCAAATCCAAATACATCTGGGTGTTTCCTGGGTGAATCGAGTATGGTGAATCATGAGCTTCCTGAAGTATTAACTTCCTGATCTCTGCATCATTGGGCACATAAATACGATCCTCAAACCATAAAGTTTCGTGCTCATCCTCATGAAAACCTTTGGCTTTTCCTTTACTCATCTTCTCCTTTATCTACGCAATCTCCTTATCAGTTTTCTGGGCTTCTCGAATCTTTCCCATCAATGTGGAGTGAACTTCCAGTGCTGCTACAAAACCTCTTGGAACTATCTCCATTTGAAGTTCTCTGAGATTGTCGGCTAACTCCTGCGGAAATCCTCTTGGTACGAGAGTATTTACATAACTCTTGCGGCTCAATGCGTCTGCTACAACATTGGCCTTTCCTGGATGATAATGCAGCTTCATATCATAATCCTTTATTAGCTCCAACCATCTCCTTTGCCTGCGATTTAACTCCTTCTGCGTGAAGATGTACTTCAAACTCTTATGATCCGTGTATACATCACAATGGTTTCCGATAAGAAAATGTCTCCACGTCTTGAGCGCATGCACTATGGCTGCTAACTCCAAATCATGCGTGGCATAACTCAACTCATGAGGTCAAAGCTGACGTGAGGCATATGAAACAACTCTTCCGTCCTGCATAAGTACACCTCCAAGTCCCTGGTGAGAAGCGTCGCAATATACTTGGAAATCCTTGCGTATATCCGGAAGAATTAGCACTAGGGTTGTAACCAAATGTTTCTTCAACTCCTGAAAATTGGCCTCACATTCTTCGGTCCATTTGTACTTAGTGTCCTTCTTCAATAACTCTGTCATGGGCTTCACAATCTTGGAAAAATTCTCAATGAATCTACTACCACTATAAAAGGAAGAGAGAGGCAGATCCAAACAATCACACCCATCCATCATCAAGATCTGATGGCCCTTAATCCTCCCGTGTTTAATGCTACCAACCATGCAATAAGCCAGTACAATTCATCGCTAATCTGCCCCGCAGTTAAAAAAAAACCGGTTGGCCCGCATGACCGCACGACCTCCTCCTCCTCCTGTGCCATTCGCCTCCCGCACGATCTCCTCCTCCTCCTCCCACGCCGTTCGTCTCCCTTCGCCGCAGCCTCGCGCCCATCGCCGTTGTTAGCCGCATGAGCCGCACCGCCGCGCCCTTCGCTGCCTCCGGCAGCCGCGCCCTTCGCCACCGCCGCGTGCCGCCCGAGCCATGGGAGCCGTGGGAGCCGCCACCAGGGCCGGGGGGGGGGGGGGGGGGGGGAGCCGCCGCGGGTCGCCACCTCCCCAGTCACAGGAGCCGCCCCGCCGCACCCTTCGCCACCTGCCGCAGCTACTCGAGGATGCGTTCCCGCAGTTGCCATCGGCGTCAAGCTTGGAGGGAGCGATCCCTCTTGGCCCACATCTGCCTCGCCCTCGCGGCCCGCGTCCCTGCGATCCTCTAGTCCTGCTCACAGGCACCGCGTCTCCCCTTGAGACGAGATGAACCGCGCCCGCCTAGGGTTTTTGCCACCATCGGAGAGAGGCGGGGAACAGAACCAGAGCGAGATGGTAGTGTGATGGCCTTTCGATCTCTTTCTCAATTTGATCTCTACTCGAGCAATGTTTGTTAACTGCGTGGGTGTGGCTGACGTTCTGCTGATGATGATTTTGCAGGCCGATAGGCTACTTGGGAAACTCCTCATCATGGGTGGCATGGCCATGGTACAGCCGTATAGGCCTATGCCAAGCCATCATCAGTGAGTGCTTCTTCTGCCCTCTATAAAAAAATGGTTGGCTGCTTCCCCTGAAAATGCGATTCCATGGTAGTATAGTATTTGTTTGTCGCTTGTTGCTAGGAGGGATAACTATAGTGGGAGAATTTTGCAACTCTTCCTAGATCTGAATATCTAGCTTACAATTGTGGTATGCAAAAGATGTTTCTTTTACTCCTTTTGGAAACTGTGTGGTGGTGAAATGATGGTAATCAGATTTATTTTAGGCTTGATGGGCATAGTCTGCACTCTGGAATACTGCACTGTTAAACTGAAAATGAGTGAAGCCAAAAAGTTTGTTATCTTCCACGTTACTTGTGTTTGTTCTTGCCATGTATGATTATCAGTTCTACGCTTGCTGTCAGTTCTAGGCTTGCTTCATCTATGTTCATACTCTGCGTATCATAATTATATGTATTGCTCGACTTCCAATCCTGCACTTTATCTATGTTGCTTGCTCTGAACTCTGTGGTCGCACATTGCACATGTTGTTCCAACATCTGATTATTGCATATGCTTCTTCACCTCTTTATGTACTTTGTTGATTCTTCTTAACATTTGTGTTTTTCCTATAAGATGACGAAGAGTAATCCAGACAAAGTTCCACGAACGAGTACGCATCGTTCCCCATTTAAAGACATAACAAACTCGTCTACGATTGAGAATGCAAATGTCACTACTAATAGTCAACAAGCAAGAAAGAATACATGGTATGCCCGACTGTCTGATGAGAAGAGAGCAGCATTCCTCGATAAACGTCGTATGTCCCGACAAGAAAAGAAGGCTCAGTCTCTGAATATTGTTACTGGTCAACTAACACCTGAGGCACATGCTTCGGTAGGATCCAAGGAATGTACCCCTTTGAGCAACATAACCAACACACACACAAATGGTATGTTCATACTCTACATATCATAATTATTGAATGACCATTTACTCATTTTACTTGGAC
Source organism: Triticum urartu (assembly GCF_003073215.2). Taxonomy (NCBI): domain Eukaryota; kingdom Viridiplantae; phylum Streptophyta; class Magnoliopsida; order Poales; family Poaceae; genus Triticum; species Triticum urartu. The sequence continues at coordinate 576,291,568 of NC_053025.1, read as the reverse complement.
GTCTGACTCCTGCGTTGTGTCAGGAGCAAGATGTACAAGGGACTCCATGACTACTGTTCGACATTATGAAGATGTTAATGTTGAGCGAAAAAGGACTGGCCATAATTGGTATGCTCGACTAACAGACGAATAAAGAGTAGAAGACTTGCATAAGCTATGGTTGGCTCGCCTACAAAGAAAGCTGTAGCTGACAGTGTTATATTGTAAGTACCTCACAGCTCATACTCGTGATCTTCACCTGGTAATACCACCTTCAAATACCATTGTATTAATGACACATCTTCATGGGTTCATGAGTTTGTCTGCTCTTCTTCAAAACAGGTTCAGCCTCTACGGTACCAATCTCCGAGAGTACTTGTCTTCTAGTGGCACGGCACAAAGCGACAACTGCAATCGGCGCTGCGAGTGTCAAACAGCGCCAACCATCTGTCGGGGAAGCGTCACCTGGTCAGAGCACCAACATTTGTTTTCAGTTCAAACTTGCAAAGTCACATATAAATTGTGGACTGAATCCGGAATGCTTATCATCCCACATGTTTCTACATCAACTGTAGGTATCACACATTATGGATCGGCACAATCCAGTATCACTTGGGTGGGACACACGCTGGTTGGAGAGCCAAATACAGGGGAGGACGTTTCTGATGATTGGCTGCACAGGAATCCAACTTACGTACGGGGAGCGAGGTCGGCTGAACACAATAGTAACGTGTTACGGACTGGAGCGAGGTCGGCTGAACACAATAGTAACATCTTACAGACTGGAGGAGAGCACGGGCAATATGACTTTGTGCCCACGAGTTTTATCTTCAGTCCGTCCATTGAACCACAAGGTATGCTGAAACTTACCAGCAATTATTCATTCTGTTATATTACAGCACAATGTCCTTTCGACATGACATGGAGACTTCTACCTTATGTTATATAGATTCAGCTGCCCGCTACGAGATGGAGCGCATTCGTAAGAGAACGAAATACTCGGAAATGAGCATGGACCAGAAATATGCCTTATTATATCGGGTTCGCGAGTACAAGAAAAGAAAGCAGACGACTTGTGCCTCATCCGACCAGTACGACCATGCTGGTAAGATATCTGGATCCATATGCCAGTCACCATGCACACCTGCCATAGAAAACAACCATATATGTATTTAACTGTCTGATTGAACTGAATAGTATTGTTTGATGGGGATCTTAAACGCATAAGCCGCTTGATATTCACAGTGAGAATGCTATTATACATTTGACAACTTTGTCTACTCTCTTGGTTTGGTTTTCCTACATCTTCCAAGTTTGCTACCATAAGAAGGGACTAGAGTATCTTGATTACGAATATTCTTGCACAGATACAAAAGAGTATGTTGGTATTGTGCCTGATTCTGTTATTTTGCTGTTGAACTGAAAAATAATATAATTGTTAAATGTTTATTCAGTTGAGATATGCCAATATAATACCAGTTTGTTTTTTCTATTTAAGGTCTTTATATAAATTTTCTTCATACTATGCTTGAAACAGTACTGGTTTTAGTAGATTTTTTTAGCTATTAATGTTAATTAGGTCCAACTTTTTCTTTCATTTGGAGCAGGTTCACTTTCGCCTTATTATTGCCTCACATACTGATACAAATCTAGGAGATTGGTCTTTTCTGGACACGTGCTGCAACACTAAGTACCATTTCACTTTTTCCTTTTAAATTTTCAGTGAGAATGAACACAAGGGCATATGCTTTGTTGGGTGGCATTCATTTACTTGCTTTATCCATAGGAACTGGAGTTCAAGGACACTACTGAGCTTGATTTCTCCTGTAACCATTGCAAAGGGGTGAATTACATTTTGGGCATATGTTCATGTACTATTTAGGCTCAGAATTATTTTTAACAGTTTTTTGACATTCTTCCTCACGGGCCTGCCTGTTACATGATTATTTTTTATGAGAATAATGCAACTTGAACTAAGCCTATAATCATCAACCTCTGCTTACTGTAAGTTTGAGCTCTACTCTGGCTGCTATAGATGCGTAAGGCACTTATTCGGAATATGTAATGTAAGATGTAGGCATGGAGCCCTGAACATGTACTATGTATGCCTGCAGAGAGATTTATGGTTTGCAGACACATAAAAACCCCTTGATACATCGTTCTGGTTGCCATCTGCGAGTTTCTGTAATAACAAAGCAATTTATTTGGAAGCAATTGTTATTGAGGTAAGAGTCTTTCTGGGTAGTTTGCCGCAAGTATTTAACTTATGATTTCAGTTTGAGATATACAACCGGCAATCTGTAATCAATACTTCTTCTCAGACAATCTAGATGGGTTATAAAATTTATTTGCAAATCTTGTACATAAGCTTAAGAATATCCCTGCTACTTTGGGATATTGTGGTGTTAAACGACCGCTTGATCAATCAAAATCTGAGGTGGTGTTTGTTCATCCAATGGCGAAGAATATTACAACAGAAAACTGCACCACCAAGCAAATTCACTTTAGACCAAAATTTCATAAGGCATGTTGCGATGCTAGGAGGTGTTGTAGTGCTTGGTAGCCTGCCACAGTCCACAAGCATAGAGCCAAAGTTGTGAGTGGGCTGTCTTTGGTCTAAGGTTTTTTAAATGGATCAGAATTTATGTTTGTTTGTAACCTGAATCTTGCAGATGTTTTCTGGGCTGTAGCTACAATTTTTTGCCATCATACGGGGTAACACAATAAGGTTCTGTTATGCGTTCACATTCATTAACAAATTCTACGTATGAACCGACTGCATCAGTTGTTTTGCTTCTCCTATTCCCTTGAAAGGATTGCTTGATGAAAAGATGTTTTTGCTTTTGCAGCCTTATTTCTTATGTAATTTCCGTAGTGGTGCTTATGTATAGTTGATTAATGAATGGTATGATCAAGTAGGCTGATGTCAAATGCTTTTACAGATCAGGGCAGAATTGATGCTGATTTTATATCTTGAAGTTTTTTAATCCTGTAATGAAACTATTGACGATGCTTTGAGTACCCCCCGTGGTTGTAGAGTAAGGGCTCGCTTATATTTCAATGCATACTTTTAATTTTTATCTTTTCCTTTTTCGGTAGCCCTGAATAATTGCCGCTAAGTTCCAGTCTACATAATACGAAACATAGAAGTATGCATTGCATAATTTTAGGCAGCAACATGAATTGTGGTTTAGGCAAGCATATATTTGTCCTGGCGTTGTAACGGTGAAGCTTTTCAATATGGTTGTTCTTGGATAACTCGATGATAACTACAAGTTGGTAAATTCAGTTCTTATTGGAGACCTTTATTTTTATGCAGAACGAAAACAATGGTAATACCTTGTGTGCCGGGGGACTAATCCACGACACCTATGGGACCGGCGGGCCGAGTCCCTTTCGGTTCGGCGGGGGCGAGGGTCGCACGAAGAGCGGATCGAGGCGAAGCACACGAGCAGTTTACCCAGGTTTGGGCCGCACGGATGCGTAAAACCCTACTCCTGCTTTGTGGTTTGAATTGAGTTCTTGCTTGGGAGCGCGGAGTGCTACAATACACCCCAGCAGCTAACGAGACCGAGCGTGAGTGTTCTCTTCCTCCCCCCCTCTACGTTGCGCATGGGCCTCCTTTTATATGCTCAAGGGGTCACCGACAGGTGGCAACGTAGACAAGGGTAAAAATGGAAAGGTGTTGCGGTTGGTACAGCTACCTGCTACAGTGTATCATACCTAACCCTGACGGCAGGGGACCAGGGCATTAAATGCCCGTCTGCGTCGCCTAAATAGTGCAAAAGGGACCGTCAGGGACGCCACCGCTCGCCACAATGGCAATCTTGTCAGCGCCGCTTACCACTGCGCACCGCTGGCTGCACAGCCTCCCGCCACGTACGCCTGGAAGGGTCCCAGAGCGACACGTTGGTGGATGTGCGGGAGCGCGGACACAGAGTGGTGGCTTGCCGCGGCAAGCGCCTTGCCGCGGTCGTTGTCTTGTCGCGTCTGGGAGCTTGTCGCTCACTGGGCCTTGCCGGGACGCGTGGCGCGTCGCGGCAAGTTCCTTGAGATGCCTTGGTTGGCCTTCCCGGCAAGCTCCTCTTGCCGGGGTCTTGTCTCCTTGGCTTGGATACTTTGTCCTTGAATGGCTCCAAAGGAACCACGGAGGACCTTGGCGGTCACCCGGCAAGCCTTGCCGCGGGATGCTGCGACTGCCCGTGCACAAGTTCGGGATACTAGGGTACCCCTACTCTAGTACACCGACAGGAGCCCCCGGGCCTGGGCCATACACGGTGCGGAGCGCTGTTGGGCCAGGCCCAAAACAGGGCACGGGCACGCGCGGCCTGGGTTACGCCGTATCTCTCCCCGTATCCACCGCACCCTCCCCGAACGGCACGCTTTGAATGCGGCGTCGTGGGATAGATCGTGGGTGGTTTCTTTATTCGGAAAGACGGAACGTCCGCCCCCTCCCTCTTTATAAGCATGGGAAACAGGGGTAGTTCGCCCATTCGCCGTTTGCTACTCCAATCTCGGAAACCTCCGCCGCTCCCTCGTCTTCCCAAAGCTGAAAGAGAGCAGCGCTCCGCCCCCCATCGCCACCAGCACCACCAACGCCGTCGACCTCCTCCACCACTTCCGCCATGGCTCTGAGAGCCGAAAAAGGGAAGGTTGTGAAGTCGACCGAGGCGCAGCGGCTTGCAGCGTTGCGAAAGGAGCGGTCAATCTTCCCCCCAAGCTCACCGCGAGGGAGCTGAGGGAGAATTACTACCTCTTCTGGTCGACGGAGACGCGAGCGCATCCGCGCACGAAGGTACTTCTAGCCGCCGCTTGGAAAATGGCTCCAAACGGATATCCTTTCTTCGCCTTGTTCTTCTACTGCGGGCTCTGCCCACCCTTCTCTGAGTTTTTCTGCGATATTATGAACACCTACGGGTTCCGCCTCCTTGACTTCACCCCCAATGCTGTTCTGACCATGGCGGTCGTTGTCTTGTCGCGTCCGGGAGCTTGTCGCTCACCGGGCCTTGCCGGGACGCGTGGCGCGTCGCAGCAAGTTCCTTGAGATGCCTTGGTTGGCCTTCCCGGCAAGCTCCTCTTGCCGGGGTCTTGTCTCCTTGGCTTGGATACTTTGTCCTTGAATGGCTCCAAAGGAACCACGGAGGACCTTGGCGGTCACCCGGCAAGCCTTGCCGCGGGATGCTGCGACTGCCCGTGCACAAGTTCGGGATACTAGGGTACCCCTACTCTAGTACACCGACATTGTGTAACTTTGATTCAATAAATAAATTATATAATCAGAACCTATTGTGGTATATGCCAAAAGGGTTTGGTATATACAAACATGCAGCACTCAAATTTCTATTAGATGTCTCTTAATTTGTGAAATATTGCACCAACATTCAACTCTGAAACTATACTCATTTCTCTAACGACAGTAAGAATGTACAACACTAGGTTTGATTTGGTTTGAAATGCCTAATTAAGTTCAATCTTAATAATTTCTTACCTTTGCCTTGTGTAAAAATGCAGTTGTGCGATCCATGTTTCATCCTATCGTGGAGATCTCTCGAGCTGCATTTTGTGGAAGCACATGAAAATGCAGGTTTTGATCGATGAATTGGTTGACTTAGCACCCATGAACTCGAGCTGAAGTAGCCCTGTAACGAGCCAGGCCATGCAAGATACAAATAATTGTTGTCTTGGCATTATCTCTTCATGGTGTTTAGATTGTACTATAAATACTGAACAAATATTGTAATATGATAGATGACAGTGAAATGCAGAATTTTGAGAGCTCATGTGTGGGGTATGTTGCCTTTGATGCTGATATGAAATTAAATAGGTATGCATTGACTCATCAGGAGACAAATTTATGTCAATGTGTTTAATCTCAATATAAGCTTTCATTAGGTAAGTTTGTAATTTGCGGAGTACTAGATCCTAATAACATGATTTAAACTGGCACAATATATGGAAGGTGCTACGAATCATTGGTGGAATTAAAAGTAGCTATATGTGGATCAAAATTTAAAGATTTTGATATTCAAATTTTTATCTCGAATGAGACGTGCATTGCACGTGCAAGCTTACTAGTCTCCTATAGTATCCTGTGAGTCCAAGGAAACTGCATATCTTTCCAACTGAGGTGGGTGCCAACCACTCTGTGACAGACCGAACCTTAGTAGGGTCTACTGCTATACCTTCTCCAGATATAACATGTACGAGAAATCCAACTTCTTTCAACCAAAACTCACATTTGCTAAACTTGGTGTATAGATGATGTTCCCTGAGCTTCTCAAGAACTAAGCGCAAATGTTCCTTATGTTCTTCTTCATTCTGCGAGTACACCAATATATCATCAATGAACACCACAACAAACTTATCCAAGAATTCCATGAACATCTTATTCATCGTACTCATAAAATAGGCAGGGGCGTTAGTCAATCCAAAAGACATGACCGTGTACTCATATAGCCCATACCTTGTGGTAAAAGATGTCTTAGTTATATCCTGTTCTCGGATCTTCAACTGGTGGTATCCCGATTGAATATCGATCTTGGAGAATACTTTAGCTCCCTGCAGTTGGTCAAACAAATCGTTGATCGTCGATAGTGGGTATTTGTTTTTATCGTCACCTCATTCAGTGCATGATAATCCACAACCATCCTTAAAGAACCATCCTTCTTCTCAACTAAGAGCACTGGGGCTCCCCATAGTGATGAACTTGGTCGTTTATAACCTTTCTCCAATAACTCCTTAATCCGCTTCTTAATTCCTCTAGATCATTTGCGGGCATCCGATACGGTCTCTTCAATATTGGTCCGGTTCCTGGTAACAGCTCTATCAAAAATTCTATATCTTGATCTGGTGGCATGCCTGGTAATTCCTCTGGAAATACATCAGGATAATCCTTCACAACTGGCACTTCCTCCTGAACAACTCCCGAGAGTGAATTTACTTGAGTCCTCCTTGGCGCATGCCTAGACACATACTTGATCCTTTTTCCCTTAGGGGTGGTGAGAAGTATCGACTTACTAGTACAATCGATGTTTCCTCCATACTTCGATATCCAATCCATACCTAGTATTATGTCCAATCCTTGTGACTCCAAAATTATTAGGTTTGATGGGAAAACATGGCTACCAATGGTTAAGGGCAATCGATCACACCATTGGCTGGCCATATACTCCACTCCTAGTGAGCTTACTAACATGGGTGACCTAAGGGCTAAGGTTGGCAATTTAAACTTGTCCACAAATCCCCTTGATATGTATGAATGCGATGCACCAGTGTCAAAAAGAACGAAAGCGGTAAATGACTTAATCAAAAACTTACCAATCACTGCGTCAGGCTGCTCTTCAACTTCCTCCACGTTGATGTGGTTCACCTGACCTCTGGTGAAGGGATTTGGCTTCTTCCCTGAGCTTCCATTGCCATTTCCATTCTTTGCTTCAGGACACTCGGTGGCGTAGTGTCCAATCTTCCCGCACTTGAAACAAGTAGTGTGACTTAAATCCTTCTTGGCGGGAGTAGTGGGGTTGAAACGGGTCTGTTGTTCCCTCCATTCCCATTTCCATTCTTAGGGCCACTGTGGTTGTGCAAATTTCCTCCATTGTGAGTGTGTCCTCCATGGTTATGATGGGTATGTCCTCCCGAGTTCGGGGTAAAACGAGGCTTATGCTGAGCTCCAGAGTTGTACTTCCCCTGTCCATACTTTCGTTTGTGGTTCTCAATCTGCTGCTACTTGCCTTCAATCATGAGAGCCCTATCTATCAACTCCTGGTAATTAGCGAATGTTGCCACCATCAACTCCATACTCAGCTCATCATTCAGCCCCTCCATAAACTTCTCCTGCTTTGCGGCATCGGTGGCCACATCATCTGGGGCATAGCGAGCTAATTTGCTGAACTCATCCACGTACTGCGCCATAGTACGGTTCCCCTGGCGCAAGTTGCGAAACTCACACTTCTTCATACTCATGGCTCCAACTGAGACATGTGCAGTGCGGAATGCTTGTTGAAACTGATCCCAGGTGACATTGGCCATGGGGAAAATGGATGTGTAATTCTCCCACCATGAGGCGGCGGGTCCATCCAGTTGATGTGCGGCAAAGCGCACCTTCTCAGCATCTGTGCAACCTGCGGTGGTTAGCTCCCTTCCAATCTTGCGGAGCCAGTCATCAGCAACATTCGGCTCGGTGCTACTAGAGAACATTAGCGGATTCAACCTCAGAAAACGGGCTAAGTTGTCGAACGGAGGTGGTGGTGGTGGGTTGTTGTTGTTGCCTTGGTTCTGGACTAGCAACTGCATCAAGGCATTCTGCTGTTGGATCAACTGAGTGAGCTCCAGTGGGAAGACAAATCCGGGGTCACGTCTAGGAGGCATCTGATAGGTTTAGAGGGGTGATAATAGAATAGAGTGAGGTCTAAAGAGAAATCACTACCCATATGCACATGAGATAAACACATTCATTTCATACCACTCAATTCAAACAAGGTCATACAATCGAACTAAACTACCATTACAAAATCTCATGGATTATTACTATATACATGGAAGAATACTGATGATAATATGGTGGTCGACTAGAAATTTTGTTCGGTGGAAGACTCCAAGATATCTGCTCCAGCTTCGTCTTCATAATCATCACTGTCAGGGTCGGAGTCTGTGTCGTCTAGTATTATGTAGTCTTCAAAACGGATGTCCATTTCAGGTCTGGGATCACCCATGAATATTCCTAGCTTCTTCTTCAGGTCTTCATTCTTCTCCAGTAGTACATCAATTTCTTCCTCATGTCCATCGCGCGTAGCCTTGAGTTCTTCCTCCAGCTCCATGTTTCGGGTCATCACTTTCTTCATGTCTATCATACTGACGCACAGTTGGTTCTCCTGACGACGTATGTGCTGATTTAACTCCTGTATGTAGGCTGCAATGGATTTATCCCTCCTGGTGCAAATCATCTCCCATTGATCATCTCGGTGTCCACAAATCTGGTAGACGGTGTCCTTAAGATCCTTGTTGTATACCTCACCAATGCGTCCAATGACAATGTGGGCGGCCATGCTCTTTCCTAGACTCCAGGTGGGTGCATAAACTCGATAGGCTCGGTAACTGGTGCAAAAGTCCTTCCTGGAACATGAACTCGTATCATCCAGCGCTCCTCTTCTGGTAGAGTGGCGGTGTAGGTCCCGGTGAAGCTTGGTATTTTGATGCTCAGGTACCTAGTGACTTCCTTCAAGTGTCGTCCGAAAGGGGTGTCATCATCCGGTTGAGTGAACTTGTTCCTTGGGTCCTCCATCTATAGAGTAGAAACGGAGAAGAATCAGAAATGAGCAGTGAAGAGTATCCTCTGGCTTATCCTAGTGGTCGCGTCCTATAGTCAGTGTGTGCTCTGATACCGTCTTGTATCTACCAGACCTCAGACGGTCAAGTCTCTGTGCTTAAATGCCATCCCTGGATCTGTATTGCTGACACACACAATACTCGAGGGTTTATAACAGAGTTCAATCACACACTTATTACATCGAGTGTCAAAAATAGTACTTATTACAATAATATGGCTGAAGGCCATCTAAATAAGATAACTGCAGAAACATCAAAGATAAATGAGTCCATCCAACTCCACGGCAATACTGAGTGCATGACAACGACCTAGTGCACCTTACTCTTCGTTTGAAAATTCTGCAACATAATACGTTGCAATCGTGTAGGTTAGCACATGGAATATGCTGGCAAGATAACACTATAGAGCAATGAACAAATAATAGCTATCACTACATGCATATATGGTTGGTGGAGGCTCTATGGTTATGATTTGCATAAAGCTAGTGTTTCCCTACAACAAAGGAACATATTTATTTAACTACAAAGTTTGTTGAAATTGTTGAGAAGGTTCCTCCAACTCAATCCCAAAATAATAATTATAACCCAACAATTTTATTAAGTAAAGTGATGAGATCAAATCAATAATCCAAGTAATAGATACTCAAGATGTCCATAACCGGGGACACGACTAACCATGATTAGTTTGTACACTCTGCAGAGGTTTGCGCACTTTTCCCCACAAGACTCGATCTCCTCCGTTGGATTTCTTGCACTACATGATGTTTGAGAAACGGATGACCAAGACACAGTTTTTCCGAAGCATTAACTCTTTACTCTGGGTAGACAGTACCACCTACTTACACCTACATCTGCTAGCCTACCACTGAAAGAGGTCACACAATATACTCAACTATGCCAGAGCCCATAATGGCTTGTGGCTGCACACGGAAGTTTCTAGCATGAATAATCTCAAGATCCCTTTGAGCCTGGGTGGCAAACCATAGGATGATCACACGGGCACTCCGGGATATCCTAGGACAACACTGGATTGCTCCAGGTGCCCACAACCAATCCACCCAGATGTGTATTAAACTAGCCACCTTAAGTTTCCCTTAGTTATAAATAACTCTCACATCTTTCATGAATCTCACAAACCAATCCACGTCTACGAGCATAACAAAGTAATGCAATCATAACCTAGTAACTCCTAGGGTTTGAATAGAAGACAATAGGTTCCTACCTCATCAACTACTTACCAAATACCCACATGTTATCAAATCCTACTCATGCATTGTTTGAGGGTTGAAATTAATGCATAAAAACTGGGTAATAAAGGGATATGATCAAAGTGTTACTTGCCTTGCTGACGATCGGAAAACCCTAGAGATTCGTAGTAGCAAGCCTCGCACTCCGGAAACTCTATCGTGAACAAACAGTAGCATACATTAGCACTCAAGCATAACATGCAAAGGTAAAACTCAAAAGAAAAGATCTAAACTAAAAGTTTAAGTGAAGAGCTTCGATTTGCAAAAAGAATCAATTGAATCGGAGTTACGAAACTCAAACTATGATCAAAAGAAGTTCGAATTCAAATCTGCTTGAAACCAAAATTTTAAATTTCCAAAATCATGTTCAAGTGGATTATCTTGATAAAAGAGAACAAGACGAAGATTTCGGCATTGGTTTCACTGGATTTGGATAAACGAGCAAAAGATAATGAAGGTTTGAAGATCAGGGACTAATCTATAAGAAAACTATTTGCGAATAGGTACCTGGCTGAAAATAAGCAGAAAAGGAAAAATCTATCAGACGAACGTCCGCTAACAGAGACTAACGAACGAAATCGTTCGTTAAAAAAATGAATCGGGTGAACGCTCGTTATTTAGCAAAATCTAAAAAAATAAAATAAACCAATCTAAATGAATAAACTGAAAAATAAAAAACAGGCGGTTTTCTCGGTTTATACCGGTTCGGGTGATATGAACCGGCGGCGGTGGCGGTTTTCTCCGGCGAGGCGGGGCAGCAGGGATGGCGGTGTCGCGGCGGCTTCGCGGCGCGGGGAAGGTGGCGGGGCGGCGGAGCAAGCGGCAGCGCGGGCCCAAGCAGCGGCGTGGCGGCAGCGGAGCGGGTTGAGGAGAGAGGGGGCGGCGACCTATTTAAAGGCCCTGGGGCGAGGCCGACTTGTGGAGCGGGCGAGGCCGAGGCGGAGTCCGACCGGGACTCTCGCGGCGACGACTCCTGTGCTCGAGGCGGACTCGGGGAGGCGGCGGTGTTGCGGGCCAGCTGGGCCTTTGGCCCAGTTCGTTCCGACAGAGTTTTTTTAAAAAAATAATTTCACCGAAAGGAAAAATCCAAAAAAATAAAAAATATCCTAAAATCCCGAAATTAATTTTCACGGTCCTCTCCTAATATTTAGGATCACATAAACATTTTTCTAGGCTAAGATGCAATTTTTATTCCCTAATTTACCCGAATAAAATCTCAAATAAAAATTAAATAACATAAATATTTTTATTTAAAATTAAATTCCGAGTATTTCCTCTGTTTTGAAGAAGTCATATTATCTTCTCTCATTATTTTATTTATTTTGAAATAATTGGAAAAATAACTTCAAATAAAAATCAACTTGATCCAATTTACCAATTTTGAAAATTCAAAAATGGAATTTTATGAAAACCTCCAACTCTCTCAAATGGTCCTTTAGTTGCTTAAGGTCTCTTGGATCAAAATTTTCAAAAAAAATCATTTCAAAATGCAAGAATAATGGATGCATATGATGACCTAATGATTAACATCCAAATTGAAAATTGGGATGTTACAGCTTGTGGGCCCCTCATGGCACCTTTTGACCTAATACCGCCTTTATAAATTCCCAAATATTCCTAATATATCAAGGAGCCACCCAAAACACTTTTCCCCTACCACAAGCTTCTGTTCTTTTGCGATCCCATCTAGAGGCCTTTTTCGATACTCTGCTGGAGGGGGAATCGATCACGGAGGGCTTCTTCATCATCCTTGCTACCTTTCGATGATGCGTGAGTAGTTTACCACAGACCTACTGGTCCATAGCTAGTATCTAGATGGCTTCTTCTCTCTCTTTGATCTTCAACACAATGTTCTCCTTGATGTTCTTGGAGTTCTATCCGATGTAATCTTCTTTTGCGGTGTGTTTGTTGGGATTCAATGAATTGTGGGTTTATGATCTGAATATTCATGAGAAGTAATTGAGTCTTTTCTGGACTTTATTATGCATGATTGTTAGTGCTTTGTATTTCTCTCCGATCTATCTGTTTGATTTGGCTAACTAGATTGATTTATCTTCACTGGGAGAGGTGCTTTGTCATGGGTTCAATCTTGTCTCGGTGTGTTACTCTGTTTTTATTAACTTAATACCCTAGATCCATGCTGGATAGCGGTCGATGGGTGGAGTAATAGTAGTAGATATAGGTAGGAGTCAATCTACTTGTCTCGGGCATGATGCCTATATGCATGATCATTGCCTTGAATATCATCATGACTATGCGCTTTTCTATCAATTGCCCAACAGTAATTTTTTCACCCACCGTATGTTATGTGTTCGAGAGAGAAGCCTCTAGTGAAAACTATGGCCCCCGAGTCTACTTTTATCATAAATAAAAAAACCAAAATATCCTTCCTATAATTTTATTATTTTTATTTTGTTTTGCAATTTATCTATCTATCACTACGAGATTTAATCCTTGAAGTAACGAGTTCAAGGGGATTGACAACCGTCTTGCCCGCGTTGGGTGCAAGTATTTGCTTTGTGTGTGCAGGTGTTGTTCATAAGGCTTTGCGTGATTCTCCTACTGGATTGATACCTTGGTTCTCACTGAGGGTAATACTTATCTCTACTGTGTTCCATATCCTCTCCTCTTCGGGGAAAATCCCAATGCAGCTCACAAGTGGCACCATCTTGTTATTTCCTCTTGGCTATAATCACACTCATCGCCACAACCAACCATGTCCACTGTGAGCCGCCAATGGCCTATAAAAAGGCCACCCTGGGCTCGCATGCATGCACCATTCTTTCCCCCGCCTCCCAATTTCACTCCATATGCCTCCACAACTCTTCTCCTTGCCTTCTTATTTGATTCTAGCCAGAAAAACCACCGTGGACCTCTGTGTGCCTCCATGTACCTTCACAACTCTCCACCATGTTTTTAGGGTCTTCAGAACAACAAGTAAAATCATGTATTCCGCATAAAGTCCAAGCATAATAATGCAAACAATTAATTTGATCCCATGAAAGTTTCCCTTTTTGAGACAAGCGGTGTCACACAAAATAAGCATGCTCATCTAATGATTTCCCCTCAACTAAGCTAGTTGGGTTTTCAACATGATCACAAAGGGATCGAAGATGATCCAAGTAGAAAGCTTCAACAGTATGATAGATTTTGGGTGGTTTTTCAACCATTGTGTTAGCAAGTACAACTAATTTTTTGGTATTTTATGTTTCCTACCCATAACTAAAGATAGAAAATATCTTAGAATAGAAAATAAAAGCTGCTTAGTGATAACACAAACAAGCACACACGAGAATAATCACCCCACGCTATTGCTCCCCAGCAACGGCTCCAGAAAAAGGTTTTGATAACAAAGTATAGACGGTCGTTTGTAGCCTTTTTTGATAAGAGTGTCAAACCCTACGATGAGCTAAAGGTACAATTAATATCCTCTCAAGTTCTATCTAGCACAGATAAAATTCTATTCACACCAATGTTTGCTTTACCTGAAACAAGTATGAAACTAGAAGCACTTTGTAGGTGTAATGCTCGAACTACTTTGAAATAATAAAACTAGGAGTACTTTGCGAGATAATAAAAGTTAGTTTGTTTTACTAGAGAGCTTTTTGTAACACAAAGAGAAAGATTGTCCATAGGTAATTGAATATAACACGATAGATACTTATCATATGCAATGAGGGAGAGGAATAAGATAACATACTTTACGTACTTGGATCACATGTTCTTATGTTTGCAACTCTAGAAAGCACCCGCAACTACTAAAGATCATTAATGTAAAAACCAACCATATCATTAAGTAACAAGTCCTCTTTACTCCCATATGCAACAACCCCCTTACTCAGGTATAAGCTTCTGTCACTCTCGCCACCCACTATAAGTGAATCATGAACGTATTGCAAAAACTGACTGGTAATTCCACACGCTTGCGCGACATGGAGGGCACCATAGGACAACACCAATTTAACATACAACTTATATCAATCACACCATACCACAATTAACCCATAGGACAAAAGTAATCTACTCAAACATCATCGGATGGCAACGCGTCACTGGATAATAATATGTGGCATAAAGCATCATGTTTAAGTAGATATTAAAGTCCGAAAAGAGTTGTTACACCGCTGCATAGAGGGCGAGAGAGTTGGTGATGTTGGCGGCAAAGTTGTTGGTGTAGATCGCCGTCATGATGGTTGCCCCGGGGGCGTTCTGGCGCAACCGGGAGAGAGAGGGGGAGAGAGCCCCCCTTCTTCTTGTTCCCTATATGGGAGGAGAGTCTCTCTCTCTCTATGTTCTCTTCTATTTCGCATTCCTATTTTCTGGCCGAAAACCGTTTCTTAAATTCACGGATGTCCGTAACTCCGATTGGGCTGAAATTTTGAGGGGAGTTTGTTCTGGATATTAGCTTCCTTGTGGCAGAAGGACGCCCCAACCGACCTTCGAGGTGGCCACAAGTGCAGAGGGCGCCTTGGGATACAGGGCATGCCGTGTGAGCTTGTGGGGCCTGTGGGCCACCCCTTATGTTGATTCTTTAACCCCAAAATCATATATATTTGAAAATAAATCTCCGTAAATTTTTATCATGTTTGGACTTTGTTTGATATGTGTTGGGGATATGACTACCAGGTATGACCCGCCCAGGAGGGCCCGGGTCAATCCCAATGGCGGGTTACTTAAAAGGAAGCCCGAAGATTATACAAGGTGACGGCTTATGATAAAGCTTGTAGTAGGCCCAAGCCCAGAGGTGGCTTAAGGCCCGTAAGTGTAAACTGCCATGTATGAATAAGACTTGTAAGATAAGGCATGTAAGAGTTGTCACCGAGCCGGACACATTGTATGAGCCGGCCGGGACTCTGTAGGCCGCAGGGCGTCAACCCGTGTATATAAGGGGACGACCCGGCGGCGGCTTAGGGCAAGAAACAATAGATCGAGAGCCAAGCTAGCGTATTTCGCTCCTTGGTCATCGAAACCTAGCAACACCACATCAACTAGACTAGGCTTTACCTTCACCGCAAGGGGCCGAACCAGTATAAACCTCTCGTGTCCTTTGTCCTGATTAACCCCTTTAAGCTTCCTAGTTGCGATGGCTCCACGACTAAGTCCTTTCACTAGGACATCTGCTGTGACAATTCCACAACAGTTGGCGCCCACCATGGGGCCAGCGCATGGTGGATTTGAGTTCTTGAAGGGCAGCTTCGAAGGGCTCAAGGGATACGCTGTGGGCCGGATGACCAAGAGTCGTCGCGCAAGCTCTACATCGATGACGCAGGATGGGGCCCCGACACCGGCTCAATTGAGTATGGGTACCGGGTCCCCTTCGGTGGAATCCACGTCTTCGTCGGCCGGATCGGCGAGCCGGGCCCTGAGCCGGACATCTGCATCGACCTCATCGAGACGGCTCAGCGTGCGATACCCGCCCGGACTCAACCCGCCGTGAGGCGTGCCTTCGTGGGTTGCATCCATGGAGGGGAGTTCTTTGAAGGATCTGTGGACGACGGTGAGACGGCCGTGTGCTCTGACGGTGAGTCGTCCACAGGTGAGACGGATTCATTGTATCAACTACAAGATGGCAGGCTTGGGGGCTGTTCCGATGGTAGCAGTATTCCGGACCCCTTTGAGCCGCCGAACAGAGCGGGGATCTTCATGACTGGTACACAGCCCATTCAAAACTCTACGGCTGTGGCAGCGATAACCACCGGGTCGGCAGCAGCCGGGTCAGGAGACCCCGCACGACCACCGGCTCAGGTGCTGATGGATCTCATGGATAGGATGACGACCCTGTTGACCGTCATGGTCGAACCGGCGGATAAGGCTCAGCATGATGCGGAGGTGGCACGGTTACGTGGGGAGGTAGCACAAGCCAAGGAAAACTTGGCGGCCGAGGACGTCCGGATGGCTGCAGAGCGGGCGGCTTTGGACGCCCGGGCTCAACAGCTTCAGTCAGAGGCTTTTCAGCTCCCGATGGATCTGAACGCATCAAACGAGGTCATGAGGAGAAGGCACCATAAGACTCAATCACGTCTGCCCCTGACTTACGATCCTAGGAACCTCTTCCACACACCCAGAGCTGGTCCCAGTAACCCGCCGGAGGCAAACCGGATTACAACACCCGGGGCTGGGGCGCCGGATCAGCCGCGGGCTATGGCACCCCCTCGTGTGAATACTGCTCCGTCTCATTATACACCGACACCACCGGGTCATTTTCCTAGCCCTCTGGAGAATCCGATCGCTGCATCAGCGCGTTTGGCGGCTCTCCCCATGGAAGGCGACTCTCTGACTGTGATCGAAACGCGAAGGGTCAGAGAACTTCTTCAGACAGCTCTGGCACAGCAGGAGTCATACTCTTATAGTTGAGATATGATTCATTCAATCCCTCGCCCAAGCCGGAGCCCAAGCTATAGCAGGCATATGGATTCAGCGGCCGTGTCAAGCAACGCCCAGCGCCGTAACCAGCCACGCAGGCATGACCCGGCGCATGATGGAGCTCTTAACTTGGCTGACCAGGAGAGGATTCGCCAGGAGGTTGAGCGGGCAGTTCAACAGGCAGCTGAGCAGGCGGTTCACCAACCTTTTCCAGTTTATCCAACGACCTCTATTGAAGCAGGTGTGACGATGAGGACTGGAGGTGTCCCTTGCTTGGTGCCGGCTCTGCGTAGTGAGCGCTTGCCAAAGGATTTTAAGGGGCCTCGTAAGGTGCCTAATTACACAGCTGACTTACAACCCGGGGCATGGATTGAAAGTTACGAGATGGCCATGGAGTTATTGGAGGTCAGTGACGCAGCGATGGCCCAGTACTTCACCATGATGTTGGATGGAACAGCTCGCACTTGGTTGAAGGGGTTGCCACCCAATTCCATCGGCTCATGGGCAGAGTTAAAGGCCCGGTTTATTCATAACTTCAAAGATACATGCAAGCAACCCATGTCGATTGTGGACTTGAAAAATTGCAAGCAAGAGGAAGGTGAATCCACGACCCATTGGGTGCGCCGGGTGAAGGAGATAATACATTCATCTGATAAGATGGATGCCGGCTCCGCGGTCTTAATGTTGGAGAAAAATTGCCGTTTTGAACCTCTGAAACAGAAGCTGGGGCGGCTCAAGCGTGATTGCAATGACATGGGCCAGCTGATGGCGGCTCTGGTCAAATACGCCGATTCTGATAGTACCAAGGATCCCACGTCTGACAAAGAGAAGACAGGGAAGGGAAAGAAGAACGGCAACGGCAAAGGTCATCAGCATAACCCGACAAATCAAGGAGGTAATAATAAACGTAAGGCTGACGGTAGTCTGGAGTTTGTGGCTAACACCAACGCACAGGGCAACGATCAACGACGTAAGGGGAGGCCACCTCCTCAGTCAGGCAGGTCAGGTCCCACCCTTGAGCGGTTGCTAAATGAACCCTGTCCAAGACACGGCACCCGGGAGAAGCCGGCCACCCATCTATGGAAAGACTATACGATCATGAAGGCTTTCAAGAATTCTAACATGTTCGACGGTAATCATGGACCTGGCGACAGCTCAGGCGGTGGCGGCTTTCATGGCCCGGGCGGCGGCTCAGGCGGTGGCGGCTTTCATGGCCAGGGCCCTCAAGGCAATCAAGGCGGCTATAATCAGCAATCTGGCCAAGGTAGTCAGCAACAGCAGCAATCCGGGTATCAGAGTAACCCAAAGCAGCTGAGTAGTGGGCAGTATCATGTATTCACGACCAGTTTATGCAAAAGGGACCAGAAACTTCATAAGAGAGCTGTGAACGCTATTGAACCGGCGGTTCCATGTTATTTGAGATGGTCTGAGCAGCCTATTTTGTGGAGCAGGGAAGATCACCCTCCCCGGGTTGATAATCCGGGTCACCTGGCCTTGGTGGTGGCCCCTCAGGTTGGTGGATATAAATTCACTAAAGTACTCATGGACGGAGGCAGTAGCATCAACATCCTCTATTATGAGACGTTTCGTCGCATGAGGTTGACTGATAAAAGTCTAAAGACATCCAACACTGTTTTCCATGGAGTAGTGCCTGGTAAGTCGGCATGTCCAGTTGGTAAGATTGAGCTGGAAGTAGCCTTTGGAGATGAGCATGATTCTAGGGCGGAGAAGTTAACTTTTGAAGTGGTCAAAATCAAAAGCCCATATCACGCCCTATTTGGACGGCCGGCTTATGCAAAATTCATGGAACGTCCATGTTATGTTTATCTGCAGCTCAAGATGCCGGGTTATAAGGGAACTATCACAGTGCATGGAAGTCGAAAGATAGCTTTGGAATGTGAAGAAGGTGATGATGCTTACGCCGAATCTGTTTGTGCGACAGGGGAGTTGAAGTTTTACAGGGATAATGTTGACCCAGCGGACATGACATCTTCGAAAAAGCCAACTATGGAGCATGAGCCTGCGCTGAAGTTTAAGTCAGGTGACGATACCAAGATGATTGATTTTGTGCCTGGCGTATCATCCAAACAATTCATTGTCAGTGCTAACTTGGATCCCAAATAGGAAAGCGCGCTCATTGAGTTCATCCGTGAGAACCGGGATATCTTTGCATGGAAGCTTTCTGACATGCCGGGTGTACCGTGAGAACTCGCTGAGCACACTCTTAATATTGATCCAAAGTTTAAGCCGGTCAGGCAGTTTCTTCGGCGGTTCAACGAGGAAAGGCGCAAGGATATTGGAGAAGAGGTGGCCCAGCTCTTGGCGGCCAGGTTTATTGTTGAAGTTTTTCACCCAGAGTGGTTGGCTAACCCGGTGCTTGTGCACAAAAAGAACGGCACTTGGTGTATGTGTGTGGATTACATAGATTTAAACAAGGCTTGTCCGGCTGATCCTTTTGCTCTCCCTCGTATTGATCAAATCATTGATGCTACGGCGGGTTGTGAGCATTTAAGTTTTCTGGATGCTTATTCTGGCTATCATCAGATCTAGATGGCAGTGAAGGACCAGGAGAAGATAGCTTTCATTACCCCGTTTGGAGCCTTTTGCTATGTATCTATGCCTTTTGGGCTTAAGAGTGCCCAGGCGACTTATCAGCAGTGTGTGCAGAACTGTCTTCATAATCAGATTGGGCGAAATGTTCAAGCTTATGTAGATGATATAGTGGTGAAATCCAGAGAGAAGGAAACTCTGGTAGATGATCTGAAGGAAACCTTTGATAACCTCTGGGTCTACAAGATGATGCTTAACCCGGCAAAGTGCGTTTTTGGAATCCCAACTGGTAAGCTTTGGGTTTTTTGGTGTCTAACAGAGGCATTGAGGCTAACCCAGAGAAAATTAAGGCGATTACGTCTTTGGCTAAGCCGGCGTGCATCAATGACGTTCAGCGGCTGGCAGGTCGTGTCGCAGCTTTAAGCCGGTTAGGTGAGTGATACGTCTCCAATGTATCTATAATTTTTGATTGTTCCATGCTATTATATTATCAACCTTGGATGTTTTATATGCATTTATATGCTATTTTATATGATTTTTGGCACTAACCTATTAACCTAGAGCCTAGTGCCAGTCTCTATTTTTCCTTGTTTTAGAGTATCGCAGAAAAGGAAAATCAAACGGAGTCCAATTGACCTGAAACTTCACGAAACTTATTTTTGGACCAGAAGAAGCCCATAGAGTATCGAAGATGGACCAGAAGAGTGCCGGGCTTCCCACAAGGGTGGGGGCGCGCCCCCTGCCTCGTGGACAGACCGGAGATCCACCGACGTACTTCTTCCTCCTATATATATCCATATACCCTAAAAACTTCGAGGAGCAGAATAGATCGGGAGTTCCGCCACCAGAAGCCTCCGTAGGCACCGAAAACCAATCTAGACCCGTTCCGGCACCCTGCCGGAGGGGGAATCCCCTCCGGTGGCCATCTTCATCATCCCAGCGCTCTCCATGATGAGGAGGGAGTAGTTCACCCTCGGGGCTGAGGGTATGTACCAGTAGCTATGTGTTTGATTGCACGATCTTGATGTATCGCGAGCTTTGCTAATATAGTTGGATCTTATGATGTTTCTCCCCCTCTACTCTCTTGTAATGGATTGAGTTTTCCCTTTGAAGTTATCTTATCAGATTGAGTCTTTAAGGATTTGAGAACACTTGATGTATGACTTGCCATGCTTATCTATGGTGACAATGGGATATCACGTGATCCACTTGATGTATGTTTTGGTGATCAACTTGCGGGTTCCGCCCATGAACCTATGCATAGGGGTTGGCACACTTTTTCGTCTTGACTCTTTGGTAGAATCTTTGTTGCACTCTTTGAAGTTCTTTGTGTTGGTTTGAATAGATGAATCTGAGATTGTGTGATGCATATCGTATAATCATACCCACGGATACTTGAGGTGACATTGGAGTATCTAGGTGACATTAGGGTTTTGGTTGATTTGTGTCTTAAGGTGTTATTCTAGTACGAACTCTAGGATAGATTGAATGGAAATAATAGCTTCGTGTTATTTTACTACGGACTCTTGAATAGATCGATCAGAAAGGATAACTTTGAGGTGGTTTCGTACCCTACCATAATCTCTTCATTTGTTCTCCGCTATTAGTGACTTTGGAGTGACTCTTTGTTGCATGTTGAGGGATAATTATATGATCCAATTATGTTATTATTGTTGAGAGAACTTGCATTAGTGAAAGTATGAACCCTAGGCCTTGTTTCAACGCATTGCAATACCGTTTGTGCTCACTTTTATCATTAGTTACCTTTCTGTTTTTATATTTTCAGATTACAAAAACCTTTATCTACCATCCATATACCACTTGTATCACCATCTCTTCGCCGAACTAGTGCACCTATACAATTTACCATTGTATTGGATGTGTTGGGGATACAAGAGAGTCTTTGTTATTTGGTTGTAGGGTTGCTTGAGAGAGACCATCTTCATCCTACGCCTCCTACAGACTGATAAACCTTAGGTCATCCACTTGAGGGAAATTTGCTACTGTCCTACAAACCTCTGCACTTGGAGGCCCAACAACGTCTACAAGAAGAAGGTTGTGTAGTAGACATCAAGCTCTTTTCTGGCGCCGTTGCCGGGGAGGTTACCGCTTGAAGGTATATCTTTAGATCTTGCAATCGAATCTTTTTGTTTCTTGTTTTAGCACTAGTTTAGTTTATAAAAGAAAACTACAAAAAAATATGGAATTGAGTTTGCCTTATATGCTTCATCTTTTTAATATCTTTCGTGAGTATGATGGAAAGGAAAATTGTGCCAAAGTGTTTGAAGAAGAATGCATTAAAAAGTTTGGCAGTAAATCTTTGAACAATGAGCATGATTGCAATGTTATTAGTATGAACTCTTTGAATATCCATAGTACTAATGATGATTGCACTAGTCATGATGAGAATGTCTCTTATAAGCATGTCGATTTTTGTGGAGTGCATAGAGTTTGCAAGTACACACCAATTAGGGAAGATGGATTTTGCAAGAGGCATAAGTACTTAGAAACTAAATGGTTGCAAGAAAGGCTAGATGTTTGTGTTGAAAATTTAAATTTCTTAGCCGTACTTGTGAACTTTGCAATGAACGTGGTCATTTAACCATCCGATGCAAATTGTTTCATGATCTAATAATTTCCAAAAATTGTGATGACTTGATTTCCCTTGCACATCATAATGAACTTAGTTTGCTTATGGGTTATGAAGAAATGAAACGTATAACTAACTATCTTCCAGTATTTGCCCGTGATAAACTTCTTGATTTTGATCTAGAGGAAATTTATATGTATTGTGCGGTGAATTGTATTGAAAATCCTTATATTGCCAATTACATAAAGAAAAGAAAACAAATAGAAGATGAAGAGAATACTAATGAAAGGGAAGAGACTTCCCAATATCCTCCTATTATTTGTTATGATGAATGAGGTAACGAGGAGGAGCCTTCTATTCAACCAATCTCATTAATAAGGAGCTCCAAAAAGAGGTTTGAACCCACACATGATGTGAAGAAGAAAAAGAAAAGACGGAGAAGCAAAGGTAAAAAGGTATCCCTCCCAAATGATGTTGCTCCTATTAATCCTTGTGATGATGATAATTGCTATACTATTGGTGTTGTCCATACTATTAATGATGAGATCGATTATGCTTACGATATGAAAAGGCCCAAGCTTGGGGATGCTATGTTTGATGAAGATGATGTTTTTGAGAATATATTTGCTGCAATTAATTTTTGTCCCAAGCTTGGGGATGCTACGTTTAATGAATATGATATTTTTAGTCTCCCAAGTTTTGATATGCAAATTTATAATGATGATAGCATGCCTCCTACTTATGACGATTATATTGATGAAAGTGGGTTTGGAAGAGTGTCAACTTTAGGAAGTAATGACCCCACTATTTTGGAGGATGTTGAATCTTATTATGATAATTATGAAAGTGGATTTGGAGAGGTCATGACTTTATTTAGTGATGATTCCACTATCTTGGAAGATGTTTCAATTGATTATGATGAGAACAAAGTTGCTACTTATGATAATTATTGTGATGATACATATGCTATAAAAAGCAGTGATGATTATATTTATAAAACTTGTCATGATTATGATTACCCTTTTCCTGAATACTACTCTTTTAATGTGGAAACAATTTGTAGTATTCGAGTTTCTTATGATACTCCCACTATTCCGAATGAGAAGTATTTTGCTTATGTGGAGAGTAGTAAATTTTCTATGCTTGTAGATCATAAAAGCAATGCTTTTTGTGATGGTTATAATGTTGAATTCATTCATGATGCTACTGAAAATTATTATGAGGGAGGAATATATGCTTGTAGGAATTTCAATAATATCAAGTTTCCTCTCTATGTGCTTAAATTTTTGAAGTTATGCTTGTTTTACCTTCCTATGCAAGTTGATTCTTGTTCCCACAAGTTGTTTGCCAACAAAATCCCTATGCATAGGAAGTGGGTTATACTTAAATGTGCTAGTCATATTCTTATTGATGCTCTCTTTATATTTCAATTCTTATCTTTTATGTCAGCATCATTGAAATCATCATGCCTAGCTAGGGGCGTTAAACGATAGCGCTTGTTGGGAGGCAGCCCAAGTTTATTTTTGTTCCTTGCTTTTTGTTCCTGTTTAGTAATAAATAATTTATCTAGCCTCTGTTTTTGTTGTGTTTTTTATGTTTAATTAGTGTTTGTGCCAAGTAGAACCGTTGGGAAGACTTGGGGCAATTCTTTTTGATCTTGCTGTAAAAAACAGAAACTTTAGCGCTCACGAGAATTGCTGCCATTTTTTATTGGAGAGTGATATTTAGTTAATTCTTTTTGAAGATGATTAATAGATAAATCAGGGGCGGAGCCAGAAAATTTAGTCGATGGGTTCACTCATTATCTTATTGTGAGGATTTGGTCTGATTAATTCAATGTAAAGTCCAATTTCACACCACCTTACATCAAATATATAGTAGTCCCCTTCAAGGAAGAACAAAAAATATAGCACTAAAAATACATTACAGAGAGAAACATAATATCACTTATGTTATTTCAGAGTGCAAAGCCAAAATATTATCATTTGTTATTTCGTAACAATGCACCGGGTATTTAATTAGTACTAACTATTAAAGTATACAGGTATTTAATTTTTTTAGGGGTGTATATAGGTATTTAATTAGCATGGACTAGAGAGGCAATTTACTAGTGGGCTTTTGGGCTTTTTTTATTAGGCTGCTCACTTGGCGTTGGAACTTGATGGGTTCATCCCTTGTTTTTCGTTGGGTTCAGAGGAGTACGTATCTGTGTACGTATACTAGACCAAGAAAAGTCGTTGGGTTCATCTGAACCCAATGCTAACATGCTGGCTCCACCCCTGAGATAAATTCCTCACGTCCAGCAATTTATTTTAGAAATTTTGGGGTTCCAGAAGTATTAGAAACCTACAGATTACTACAGACTGTTCTGTTTTTGACAGATTCTGTTTTTCGTGTGTTGTTTTCTTATTTTGATGAATCTATGGCTAGTAATAGAGTTTATGAACCATAGAAAAGTTGGAATACAGTAGGTTTAACACAAATATAAATAAAGAATGAGTTCATTACATTACCTTTAAGTGGTGGTTTGTTTTCTTTTACTAACGGAGCTCACGAAGATTTTCTTTTAAGTTTTTGTGTTGTGAAGTTTTCATGTTTTGGGTAAAGATTTGATGGATTATGGAACAAGGAGTGGCAAGATTCTAAGATTGGGGATTCCCAAGGCACCCCAAGGTAATATACAAGGACAACTAAGAGCCTAAGCTTGGGATGCCTCGGAAGGCATCCCCTCTTTCGTCTTCGTTCATCGGTAACTTTACTTGGAGCTATATTTTTATTCACCACATGATATGTGTTTTGCTTGGAGCGTCATTTTATTTTCTTTTGTTTTGCTTTCTGTTTGAATAAAATACCAAGATCTGAAATTCTTAAATGTTAGAGAGTCTTCATATAGTTGCATAATTATTCGACTACTCATTGATCTTCACTTATATCTTTCGGAGTAGTTTGTTGTTGCTCTAGTGCTTCACTTACATCTTTTTAGAGCACGGCGGTGGTTTTATCTTACAGAAATAGATGAACTATCATGTGTCACTTATATTATTTTGAGAGTCCTAAACAGCATGGTAATTTGCTTTGGTTATGAATTTAGTCCTAATATGATGGGCGTCCAAGAGGGATATAATAAAAACTTTCATATAAAGTGCATTGAATACTATGAGAAGTTTGATACTTGATAATTGTTTTGAGATATGGAGATGGTGATATTAGAGTCATGCTAGTTGAGTAGTTGTGAATTTGAGAAATACTTGTGTTGAAGTTTGTGATTCCCGTAGCATGCACGTATGGTGAACTGTTATGTGATGAAGTCGGAGCATGATTTATTTATTGATTGCCTTCCTTATGAGTGGCGGTCGGAGACGAGCGTTGGTCTTTTCCTACCAATCTATCCCCCAAGGAGCATGCGCGTAGTACTTTGTTTCGATAACTAATAGATTTTTGCAATAAGTATGTGAGTTCCTTATGACTAGTGTTGAGTCCATGGATTATACGCACTCTCACCCTTCCACCATTGCTAGCCTCTCTAGTACCGCGCAACTTTCGCCGGCACCATAAACCCACCACATACCTTCCTCAAGACAGCCACCATACCTACCTATTATGGCATTCCCATAGCCATTTCGAGATATATTGCCATACAACTTTCCACCGTTCCGTTTATTATGACGCGCTCCATCATTGTCATATTGCTTTGCATGATCATGTAGTTGACATCGTATTTGTGGCAAAGCCACCATTCATAATTGTTTCATACATGTCACTCATGAGTCATTGCACATCCCCGTACACCGCCGGAGGCATTCATATAGAGTCATATTTTGTTCTAAGTATCGAGTTTTAATTCTTGAGTTGTAAGTAAATAGAAGTGTGATGGTCATCATTATTAGAGCATTGTCCCATGTGAGAAAAGGATGATGGAGACTATGATTCCCCCACAAGTCGGGATGAGACTCCAGACGAAAAATAAAAAAAGAGAAAAAAAGAGGCCATAAAAAAGAGAGAAGGCCCAAATAAAAAATAAATAAAATAAAATAAAATGAGAGAAAAAGAGAGAAGGGGAAATGCTACTATCCTTTTTACCACACTTGTGCTTCAAAGTAGCACAATGATCTTCATGATAGAGAGTCTCCTATGTTGTCACTTTCATATACTAGTGGGAATATTTCATTATAGAACTTGGCTTGTATATTCCAATGATGGGCTTCCTCAAAATGCCCTAGGTCTTTGTGAGCAAGCGAGTTGGATGCACACCCACTAGTTTCTTTTGTTGAGCTTTCATATACTTATAGCTCTAGTGCATCCGTTGCATGGAAATCCCTACTCACTCACATTAATATCTATTGATGGGCATCTCCATAGCTCGTTGATACGCCTAGTTGATGTGAGACTATCTTCTCCTTCTTGTCTTCTCCACAACCACCATTCTATTCCACCTATAGTGCTATGTCCATGGCTCACACTCATGTATTGCGTGAAGATTGAAAAAGTTTGAGAACATCAAAAGTATGAAACAATTGCATGGCTTGTCATCGGGGTTGTGCATGATTTAAATATTTTGTGTGATTAAGATAGAGCATATACATACTATATGATTTTGTAGGGATAACTTTCTTTGGCCATGTTATTTTGAGAAGACATGATTGCTTAGTTAGTATGCTTGAAGTATTATTATTTTTATGTCAGTATTAAAATTTTGTCTTGAATCTTATGGATCTGAATATTCTTGCCACAATAAAGAGAAATACATGATGATTATGTTAGGTAGCATTCCACATCAAAAATTATGTTTTTATCATTTATCTACTCGAGGACGAGCGGGAATTAAGCTTGGGGATGCTGATACGTCTCCAACGTATCTATAATTTTTGATTGTTCCATGCTATTATATTATCAACCTTGGATGTTTTATATGCATTTATATGCTATTTTATATGATTTTTGGGACTAACCTATTAACCTAGAGCCCAGTGCAAGTTTTTGTTTTTTCCTTGTTCTAGAGTATCGCAGAAAAGGAAAATCAAACGGAGTCCAATTGACCTGAAACTTCACAGAACTTATTTTTGGACCAGAAGAAGCCCACAGAGTATTGGAGATGGACCAGAAGAGTGCCGGGCTGCCCACGAGGGTGGGGGCGCGTCCACCCCCTGGGCGCGCCCCCTGCCTCATGGACAATTCGGAGATCCACCGACGTACTTCTTCCTCCTATATATATCCATATACCCTAAAAACTTTGGGGAGTAGAATAGATAGGGAGTTCCGCCGCCGGAAGCCTCCGTAGACACCGAAAACCAATCTATGCCCGTTCCGGAACCCTGCCGGAGGGGGAATCCCTCTCCGGTGGCCATCTTCATCATCTCGGTGCTCTCCATGACGAGGAGGGAGTAGCTATGTGTTTGGTCTCTCTCTCTCTCTCTCGTGTTCTTGAGGTGGCACGATCTTGATGTATCGCGAGCTTTGCTATTATAGTTGGATCTTATGATGTTTCTCCCCCTCTACTCTCTTGTAATGGATTGAGTTTTCCCTTTGAAGTTATCTTATCGGATTGAGTCTTTAAGGATTTGAGAACACTTGATGTATGTCTTGCCGTGCTTATCTGTGGTGACAATGGGATATCACGTGATCCACTTGATGTATGTTTTGGTGATCAACTTGCGGGTTCCGCCCATTAACCTTTGCATAGGGGTTGGCACACGTTTTCGTCTTGACTCTCCGGTAGAATCTTTGGGGCACTCTTTGAAGTTCTTTGTGTTGGTTTGAATAGATGAATTTGAGATTGTGTGATGCATATCGTATAATCATACCCACGGATACTTGAGGTGACATTGGAGTATCTAGGTGACATTAGGGTTTTGGTTGATTTGTGTCTTAAGGTGTTATTCTAGTACGAACTCTTGGATAGATTGAACGGAAAGAATAGCTTCGTGTTATTTTACTACGGACTCTTGAATAGATCGATCAGAAAGGATAACTTTGAGGTGGTTTCATACCCTACCATAATCTCGTCGTTTGTTCTCCGCTATTAGTGACTTTGGAGTGACTCTTTGTTGCATGTTGAGGGATAATTATATGATCCAATTATGTTATTATTGCTGAGAGAACTTGCAGTAGTGAATGTATGAACCCTAGGCCTTGTTTCAACGTATTGCAATACCGTTTGTGCTCACTTTTATCATTAGTTACCTTGCTGTTTTTATATTTTCAGATTACAAAAACCTTTATCTACCATCCATATACCACTTGTATTACCATCTCTTCGCCGAACTAGTGCACCTATACAATTTACCATTGTATTGGGTGTGTTGGGGACACAAGAGACTCTTTGTTATTTGGTTGCAGGGTTGCTTGAGAGAGACCATCTTCATCCTACGCCTCCTACGGATTGATAAACCTTAGGTCATCCACTTGAGGGAAATTTGCTACTGTCCTACAAACATCTGCACTTGGAGGCCCATCGACATCTACAAGAAGAAGGTTGTGTAGTAGACATCAGTGAGAAGGCTATGTTGTTGCATCAAATGATGAAGAAGACGAATAACTTTGTCTGGAGTGACGCTGCAACTCTGCCTTTGAAGATCTGAAAAGACAGCTCACCGAGCCGCTGGTTCTTGCTGCTCCCATTGAGAAGGAGCCATTGTTGTTATATGTGGCTGCTAACACACGTGCTGTCAGTGTGGCCATTGTTGTGGAGTGCAAGGAGGCTGGCAAGGAACATCCGGTTTAACGGCCGGTTTATTACGTCAGTGAGGTGCTCATTGAGTCCAAGCAGAGATATCCGCATTGGCAGAAGCTTGTTTATGGGGTGTTCATGGCAAGCTGAAAGCTTAAACATTACTTTCAGGGTCATCCCATCACTGTGGTTAGCTCTACTCCTTTAGGAGATATTATTCAAAATAGAAAAGCCACAGGAAGAGTCGCCAAGTGGGCCATTAAACTTGGGTCTGATGGTTTAAAGTATGTGCCACGTACTGCCATCAAATCTCAAGCACTGGTGGACTTCATTAACGATTGGACGGAATTGCAGATACCTGAAGAGAAGCCAGACAACACATATTGGACGATTCATTTTGATGGATCCAGGCAATTGGAAGGCTCGGGGGCTGGAGTTGTTTTAACTTCGCCTTGAGGTGACAAGTTTTGTTATGTGTTGCGGTTGATGTTTCCTTGTACCAACAACGCAGCTGAGTATGAGGCCTTACTCCATGGTCTTCGAATGGCTAAAGAAATGAGTTTAAGCCGGATACGGTGCCTTGGCGACTCAGATTTGGTGGCTCAGCAAGTATGAGGCAAGTGGGATTCCAAGGATCCTCTCATGGCAGCTTATTGTCGTGAGGTTGACGCTGTTGCTGGACACTTCAAGGGTTATCAAGTGGAGCACATCAACCACAAAAAGAATGAAGCGGCCGATGCTTTAAGCCGGTTGGGATCTCAAAGTAAGCCGGTGCCGCCTAACACTTTTTTAGATGTTCTTCATAACCCTTCTGTCAAGTTGCCTACAGAGGAAGACTTGGCTGTTCCAGACCCGGAGGCACAATTGGTGGCGGCTCTTCATGTCATTCTAGATTGGACAGTGCCGTACTTAGCTTATATGACCCAGGGTGAGTTGCCGGAGGATGATACCTTGGCTAGACAGATAACCCGGCGGTCTAAGTCAATGACAATTTCCAATGGTGAGTTGTATCATCGCAGTGTCACCGGAGCATTTCAACGTTGTGTCTCTCCTGAAGAAGGTCAAGAAATTCTTCGTGAGATCCATGAAGGGGATTGTGGCCATCATGCCGGTTCAAAGTCTCTTGTGGCCAAAGCTTTCCGTCATGCTTTTTACTGGCTGACGGCTCACGCCGATGCGGAGGATCTGGTCAGTAGGTGCGATGGGTGTCAAAAATTTGCACGACGAGCGCACGTGCCAGCTCAAGAATTGCGGATGATTCCAATTACTTGGCCGTTTGCAGTTTAGGGGCTCGATATGGTTCGACCTTTCAAAAGATTCAAAGATAAAAAGACACATCTTTTGGTGGCTGTTGACAAATTCACAAAATGGGTTGAGGCAGAGCCGGTTAGTAAGTGTGATGCAGCCACAGCGGTTCAGTTCATGAAAAAGGTGATCTTTCGTTTTGTCTTTCCACACAGCATTATAACTGACAATTGTACTAATCTATCCAAAGGTGCTATGGAGGAATTTTGTCAACATGAGCATATCCGGCTTGATGTTTCATCAATGGCTCACCCCCAATCTAATGGTCAAGCTGAGAGAGCAAATCAGGAAATCTTAAAAGGTCTCAAACCCTGGCTTATGGTTCCTTTACAACGGACGCCAGGTTGTTGGGTGGAGGAGTTACCCTTGGTGTTATGGAGTATCAATACCACCCCTAACAGGTCTACAGGTTATACGCCTTTCTTCATGGTTTATGGAGCAGAAGCAGTCCTGCCTAGTGACATCCATCATGACTCACCCCGCGTGGCGGCTTACGTTGAAGCTGATAAGGAGCAAACCCGACAGGATGCACTTGACTTATTAGATGAGGAGCGAGACTTGGCAGCAGCCCGATCAGCAATTTACCAACAGGACCTGCGCTGTTATCACAGCCGCCGGGTTAAGTCCAGAACCTTTCAAGAAGGTGAACTCATGCTCCGGCTCATCCAGGATCAGTCTGATGCGCACTATGCCCACCTTGGGAAGGACCCTTTGTGGTCAGCAAGAACTTAAACAACGGGTCATATTACCTTATCAATGTTCGAGAGCACAAAGACTCACGTAAATCAGAGGAGGAGACCCGCCGGCCATGGAATGTTGCTCATCTTCGGCCTTACTACACTTGAGCCACCGGCTCTCATAATGTACATACTTTGACATTGTATATATTATGATAAGTAATAAAGCAGGACCTCTGTCCTTTTTCATCTTCAATGATCACATATCTTTATTATTTTAATTATTAAACGACCAGTTGGGGGCTGATAGTATTTGAATCTAGCTTAACCCTCTCGGTCCGGCTCATGATCGTATTCGAATCTAGCCGTTAAAACTTCATGGTCACCAGGGGGCTTCCTGTTCAAACATAGGTTGTATTCGAACGAAAGGGAACATAGCTGTCATAACCCTCTTGATCGGCGCAAAGCCAAACTCACTAGGGGGCTTCTTGATCGTATCCGAATCATAGCTTAACCCCTTTTGGGTTTGACTTGGATTGTATTCGAATCAGGGTCGTTAAAAACCTCTCAAGGTCATTTGGGGGCTTCCTGTTCAAACATAGGTCGTATTTGAACCAAAGAGAACATAGCTGTCAGTACCCTCTTGATCGGCGCAACGCCAAAGCCACTGGGGGCTACATGATCATATCTGAATCCTAGCTTAACCCCTTTGGTCCGGTTTACTGATCATATTCGAATCAGAAGCCTCCAAATTTTTCTTAATGCTTGATTTACATTGTTTGAAAGATACTCTTTTGTTTTATTGGTTTTTTGTTGTCTCAAATCTAACTGTAAGTATGGTTTCAAATTTAAACCGGCTCGGTTATTTGACAATGAGTTGCCAAGGTATAACAGTCATCAGGCATATGAAGTATGACTCCTAAAAAGATTAGGTTGTCACCCTTACTGTCTGGGTCGCATAAACCGGCAGTCTAGAATCAAAGAACACAGGTATGACGTTGTCGTTCATAGACAGACTTATCTATGTTTTCTTTAATCAAAGGCTTTACAACCTTATTTATCTTTACATCTAGCCCTGATTATTCCGTTATGGTAATTTCATAATTATGTATTGGATGTTTTGACCCGTCTAGCGGCAAACCGCCAGGACAGTTTCTCATCTTTTACATACAGGAACAGGTTTAAACGCTACAGATATGATAAAGGATATAAAGCATATATTGACATGATGGATAAAAATAGTCGTACGCAGTATGATATGCACGACGACATAGGCAGAACATGCAGTTTCAAGCTAGCCTATTACAAGGCGTTGGGAGCCCAAAAGGTTAAAACTGTTTTTTCTCTTAAGCAGATGTTAAGCTAAGGCCTGTTCATTAAGTCTTGGCCGGATTATTTGGATGGTTATGACTCCTCCCTTGCCGGTTCATCTCCCTCCACTGGTTGGAAGCTGGGCTTAGACCAATCGAAGCCACGAAGAGCAACAAACTCAGGTTCATCATCAATTAGACCAGCCGGGTCAATTTCTGGTGCAAAGGTGTGTTGGCGAACCGGCGGGATGAGATCTGTCACTTTATATGAAGGAGTCGCCATCTTCTTATTATCAA
Source organism: Triticum urartu (assembly GCF_003073215.2). Taxonomy (NCBI): domain Eukaryota; kingdom Viridiplantae; phylum Streptophyta; class Magnoliopsida; order Poales; family Poaceae; genus Triticum; species Triticum urartu. Next base: position 576,259,259 of record NC_053025.1, on the reverse strand, counting down.
CGTCAAAACCCGGCTGATACTTATCAATGTTGGTCTCGTCGCCAAGAATGGTAGCCTGAGGACGAACTCCCCTCACACAAGCGACAAAATCATCTTGATCAAACGGAGCCCCGTCTTCCTTCAAGGGGGATACCCCTTGGCTACGTCCGCCGGGTCTAGCTCCAGCACCCGGGCTTTGGAGCGGCTTAGAGCAGTTAGGGCTCCGGCTCTTGGACAAGACCGCTTAACCTCTTGGAATCTGGCGGGTAAGATAGATAACTTCTTCAAAACATCACCCAAGAGGTTTGGTCCTTGGTTGGCTGGGGAGATAATAGCAAGTGCCCGTTGAGCCCTAGTGTACAATTGCTCCACCAGGGTGTAAACTGCCTTGAGTTTTGTCACGTTGGTTTGGCTCAGATTGCTGCTCTGTGGACCTATGAGTATTTTAAAGGTTAAGCAGGCGGCTTATATTTCTGGCAAAATAGAGTTTAAGTAAATAATTCAAATGACTCACCAAAGATTGCGGAGACCATCTGAGACACATGGTTTTTTAAGCCGGTGAGCTCCGTGGTAACCTCCTTGAGAGCCGCCTCGGCTGTCTCAGCATGCTGTATCAGCAAGGTTTTCTCATCGGCCTGGGATTTTTTCTCCGCATCAAAACTGGTCTTCAGTTTTTCAGCTTCAGAGAGGCTCAACTGGAGTTTGGAGTCAGCATTCTTTATCTCAGTCTCTTGATCCGCCAGCTGGGTCTTTGCATCAGTCAATTGAGAACCCAATTCAGTTATGGCCGGCGGTCTACAGACATGCACAAGTGTGTTAAAAATTTATTTCAATAAAGGAAATAATGATTAAAGTCCCAAGTGCTTTGCAACGCAACACCACTCGTTTTGGGGGCTAATGCATGATATTAAGAAAGTTTTCTCATCTTGAGTCGGATCACACTATTTTTTTGGACTGATTCAAGACAGTTATGAAGTCAAGTACCGGCTCATTCATGATAAATTAAGCCGGCCCTTGGGGACTACAAGTGAAATTTATGTTAATCCGCTAGACTTAGGGAAAATCTAAGACAGAGCATCAACCTATATCACAAGTCTACATATCATTCAGGTTCATCATAATCCAGAGACTTGGGGGCTGGCAGAGCATATGTAAACTAATGAAAGCCGGAGAACATACCTCGTATTTCAGTTGCAGCTGTTTGACCATCTCAATTTCAGAGTCACGGCTGGAATGCACATGACTGAGGTATCCAAACAGCACGTCACTAACATTTAGGTGAGCATAGTGAGAGACGTCAAGCCGCCCTTTCTGCCTTTCCAAAGCCTCTTGTTTGGCAGAGTGCCTGGCCAGTACAGTTGGATTGCCCAGCTCAATGAATCTACTACCAGTGATTAGGACGTCATTGTCAGAAGGCGCCGGCGGGTTAGCTGAGCTGGACGGCCCGATGGTGGATGGATTGAGAATAGTCTCATCAGCTGATGGCTCAGGAAGGTCGGATTGAATGTTGATAGTAGGGTCTTTTGGTGCTTCAGATTGTTCAGGAGCAGGAGTTGGTATTGCCGGTTCAGGAGCAGGAGTTGGTATTGCCGGTTCAGGAGCAGGGTCTTTCGGGTCTTCCACCGGCTTAGCCACCCTGGCTTTCTTGGGCTTTGCTTGACCGCTAAGAAGGATTTCATGAGTTAGTATAATGATGCAGACTTAAAGAAGCAGAAGAAAGATAATTTTCTTTACCCAGGGGCAGTCTTGAAAGCCGGAAATTGAGTTTGTGAAGAATCGCCAGAAGAGCGAGAAACCTCCTGCAATAGTAAAATTACAATTAAGATAGTAAGGAAATAGATTCATTGATAAAATAAAGAGACAAAGGTGGAAGAAACCTCATTCCGGCGTTTCCGAGGAGTTTTTGGCAAGACGGAGGGCAGTTCATTTTCGTCACTGGTCTGGGCCTGATGGTGGTTCTCATGTTGCTGTTTTTTCAAAATAAAATGAGGATCCAAATAAGCCAAAGGGTGTGAAAACCTTACTTTCCGGGTTACCAGTTGAGGTTTCTGTCTTGGCAAAGGGGCTGAGTCGGAGGAAATAGTTACCTCTTCTTCTATTGTCTGGCTGGCCCCTGTGTCATCATGGCAATAGTCAGTGTCAATAAGGTTGTTAAAAAGCAGGCCGAGAGAGTCAAGGGCTACCTCCGACTTAGAAACATCATCCAACTTGAACATATCAGAAGCAGTTCTTTTCTTCTTGGATTTTTGGGTTGTCTTCTTGGCGGCTATGGCGGCGGCTCTAGCCTTCTTGGCAGCTTCATGATCATATTTGGCCTTCCAAAATTCAGATTTAGCATGTAGGCAGATAATAGGTTAAAAGTCGAATAAGTACTTAACTACTAAAGGAAAAAGGGAGTCAAGGGGACTTACCTCTGGTGCCGGGTTAAGCTTGCAGAAAGGATTCAATCCAACTTTACTGCAGTCCTCATATTTACTGTTTACGAGGGTGGTTGACATTTCAACAATGGCCTCTTCAGTCAGTTGTACAGAACTATGACACAGAGGGTCATCTAGGCCTCCGCCATATTTATACATCAAGTTGGATCGGCGGCTCAGAGGGATGACCCGCCATGCGATCCAACAACGGATTAAGTCAACTCCAGTTAGTCCGTTTCCCAACAAGGCTTGAATCCTTTTGATGGATGGAATGAGCTTCTTACGTTCAGTGGCAGTCAGCTTGTCAGGGAGCACAAACTTAGAGTCAAGACGCTCCACGCGATAACCCGGCATTGGTTTTTCATCAGCTGGCGACGTGTCTTTGCAATAAAACCAAGTTTGGTTCCAATCCTTGGGATGGCTTGGTAAGACTACTAAGGGAAAGACAACGCCCTGTCAGCGCTGAATCAAAATTCCACCAAGTTCCAAGCTAGGGCCGTTGGTGCATTCATTCTGGCGGTTCAAATAGAAGTACTCTCTGAAGAGTTCAATGGTAGGTTCTTCTTGAAGATAAACCTCACAGAGAACTTGAAAATTGCAGATGTTGGATATGGAGTTGGGTCCAAGATCTTGAGGATGAAGCTTGAAAATGTAGAACATCTCTGATGAATTTTGAGCCGGGTGGTGAAAAACCCCGGTTCATATGATCAGTAAAGATAATGACTTCACCATCTTTGGGCTGAGGTCGTTCTTCGTCCGGGTCAGGGGCACGATAGGACATAATGTTTTTCTCTGGCAAATATCCGATGGTGACAAAATCCTTCAAAGTGTCGTCAGTGACTGTGGAAGGGACCCAGACTGTTGGCGTCTTTGACGGCATAATGAAAAAGTACAAGCTGAAAAGAAAGTAATTTTCCGGTTCAAATTAATTGGTGGAGTTATAGGTCAAAGATTATAGTACAGATGAGTAATGGCGGCTTAAGTAAGGGCTAATGATATATAAAGGAAAAATGAGCCGGCATGATAAGCCGCCATGACTAAAGATATTCGAAGGTTGCCTGAGACAGAATTGGCTAAGTACTAAGATAAACAAGTTTCACAAATTGTTGCTATTATTTTGGATCAAGATGGTTCAAAAAAGAGAAATAAATCTAGACCTAAAAACCAGCACATAGGAGTTCATTAGTTCTAAGGAGGCCTTTGTAGAAGAAAGAGGGATCTGCTAGCATCTGAAATGGATGCAAAACAACTACCGCATGAGTTCCACACTTCTTTTAGATCAAAGGAGGATGTGGTGGAGAAACTACAAGGAATCCGCAATGAACAGCGAAGAACATAGAAAGAACTCGCAAACCCTAATGCATATCTAAGGTGTGGGAAAGCAAGAACTTACAGACGCAGATCTACTACGAAGGATCAACGCCGTTCTCTGGACAGACTCAGGTTGATGCAGCGGCCAAAGTTGAGGATGACGGTGAGCTTTGCGGCGGCGGCAGAGTTCGAGCGTTGGAAGTTGCGAGAGGAAGAAGACGATGGAAAAGGGGGAGAATGAGAAGGATACCGGTCACGGCTATTTATAAGGAAGGACTAATAAGTGAGCGCGAAAAACGAGGAGACCGAAACATGGTTATCCAGCTACCCAGGTGCCTCGATTTTCGGAAAGGCATTAAAGATAAAGATCCGTTAAAAGATGACATGGTGGCGGGTTTCTGAAAAATCTGGAGATGACATCATGGCGGGTTACAAGGCTTTCGCAGCAGTAATAGATGGATTTTTTCTAAGTGTTGGACATTGACAAGAACAAAGTTCAAATCAACCTGGGGCCTAATGATGGGGATATGACTACCAGGTATGACCCGCCTAGGAGGGGTATGGTCAATTCCAATGGCGGGTTAATTAAAAGGAAGCCCAAAGAGTATACAAGGTGACGGCTTATGATAAAGCTTGTAGTAGGCCCAAGCCCAGAGGCGGCTTAAGGCCCATAAGTGTAAACCGCCATGTATGAATAAGACTTGTAAGATAAGGCATGTAAGAGTTGTCACCGAGCCGGACACATTGTATGAGCCGGTCGGGACTCTGTAGGCCGCAGGGCGTCAACCCGTGTATATAAGGGGACGACCCGGCGGCGGCTTAGGGAAAGAAACAACAGATCGAGAGCCAAGCTAGCGTATTTTGCTCCTTGGTCATCGAAACCTAGCAACACCACATCAACTGGACTAGGCTTTACCTTCACCGCAAGGGGCCGAACCAGTATAAACCTCTCATGTCCTTTGTCCCGATTAACCCCTTTAAGCTTCCTAGTTGCGATGGCTCCATGACTAAGTCCTCTCACTAGGACATCTGCCGTGACAATTCCACGACAATATGGATTTTTTGCGAAACTAAAAACATGCAACAAACATGAATTGACACTGGGCACTAGATCAATATGTTAGTCCAAGAAAATCATATAAATTGTTGCTAAAAGTATGTGCAAGTTGTAGAATATTGGCATGAAACAATCAAAAATTATAGCTACGACAGAGACATATCAGCATCCCCAAGCTTAATTCCTACTCGTCCTCGAGTAGGTAAATGATAAAAAGATAATTTTTCATGTGGAATGCTACCTAACATAATCTTGATCATATAATCTAATCATGGCATGAATATTAAGATACGAGTGATTCAAAGTAATTGTCTATAATTTGATATAAAGACATCAATACTCAAGCATACCAACAAACAATCATGTGTTTCAAAACAAAAATGCTAAAGAACGCTATCCCTACAAAATCATATAATCTTGTCATGCTCCATCTTATTAACACAAAGTATTAATCGTGTACAATCCCGATGACAAGCCAAGCAAGTGATTCATACTTTTTAACGTGCTTCAGCTTTTTCAACCCCCACGCAATACATGAGCGTGAGCCATGGACATAGCACTATGGGTGGAATAGAATGTGGTGAAAGAGATCAATAAGGGGAAGAAAAGGAAGATAGTCTCTCACATCGATGAGGCTAATCAAAAGGCTATGGAGATGCCCATTGATTGATGTTAGTGTGAGGTGTAGGGATTGCCATGCAAAGGATGCACTAAGAGCTATAAGTGTATGAAAGCTCAAACTGAAAACTAGGTGTGTGTGTGCATCCAACTCGCTTACACATGAAGACCTCGGGATTTGAGGAAGCCCATCATAGTAATATACAAGCCAAGTTCAATAATGAAAAATTCCCAGTAGTATATTAAAGTGACAACATAGGAGACTCTCCATGTGAAAAACATGGTGCTACTCTGAAGCACGAGTGTGGTAAAAGGATAGTAACATTGCCCCTTCTTTTTTCTCAATTGTTTTTCTTTTTTTGTTAGGCTCTCTTTTTTCGTATGGTTCCTCATCCCAACTTGTGAGGGGAATCATAGTCTCCATCATTCTTTCCTCACTGGGACAATGCTCTAATAATGATAATCACCACACTTCTATTTACTTACAACTCAATATTACAACTCGATATCTAGAACAATATGACTCTATATGAATGCCTCTGGCAGTGTACCAGGATGTGCAATGATGCTAGCATAACATGTATTATAATGATGAACGGTGTCTAGGCCACAAATACCATGTTAGTTATATGATCATGCAAAGCAATATGACAATGAAGATGTATGTCATAAAATGGAACAGTGGAAGTTGCATGGCAATATATCTCGGAATGGCTATGGAAATGCCATAATAGGTAGGTATGGGGGCTGCTTTGAGGAAGACATAAGGAGGCTTATGAGTGATAGCGCATATCATATCACGGGTTTGGGATGCACCGGCGAAGTTTGCATCGACTCTCAAGGTGAGAAATGTCAATGCACGGTACCGAAGAGGCTAGCATATGGCGAAAATGTAAGAGTACATATAATCCATGGACTCACATTAGTCATAAAGAACTCACATACTTATTGCGAAAGTCTATTAGCCCTCGAAGCAAAGTATTACTATGCATGCCCCTAGGGGGTAGATTGGTAGGAAAAGACCATCTCTCGTCCCCGACTACCTTTCAAAAGGAAGACACTCAATAATAAATCATGCTCCAACTTCTTGGCATAACTAGAGACTATACATGCATGCTTCGGGAATCACAAACCTTAACACCAACATTCTTACTAAAACACAATCATTCACTAGTACATCCCACATATCACCATCTTAATATCGCAAAACTATTGCAAGGAATCAAATATATCATATTCAGTGATCTACAAGTTTTATGTAGGATTTATGACTAACCATGTGAATGACCAAGTCATGTTGACTCTCTAAATAGATATAAGTAAAGCATGAGAGTTTAATTCTTTCTACAAAAGAATTGCCCACACTCTAATAAATATAAGTGAAGGAAAAGAGCATTACAAATAACGGTTTTCCAAATGTACAGAGCATCCAAATTTCAAATGATATAAGTGAAGCACATGAAGCATTCTAAAAAGCCATACTGAAAAGATATATGTGAAGTGCAAAGAGAATTCTATAAATCAACCCAGGACTATCCCATACCAGCGTGGTGAAATACTAAAATAAAAATAAAAAGCACACGATACTCCAAGAATTTACGCATATCATGTGAACAAAACAAGAATCGAGACATACTGATAATTGTTGAAGAAGAAAGATGGGGTGTGTTCCGGGGCATCCATAACTTAGATGCTTGAGTCTCCTTGAATATTTACTTAGGGTGTCGTGGGCATCCCCAAGCTTGAACTCTTGCCTCTCCTTATTCCTCTCATATCTATACCTCCTCGATCATCGAACACTTCACCAACATAAAACTTAACCGAACTTTTTATTAGAGGGGTTAGTACATATAACATCAAATCCCATCATGTCCTTCTATAACATTATTATATAATTATAATCAAACATTACCCACTCTATGCTATAACAATTATGTGGCTCCCAAGTAAATGGGGCTCAACAAGATTTCAAACATAAGCAAATAAAGAAACTACAACAGCAATCTGCGAAAACAGGACAGTCTCTAAAGATGCAGATGGTACATATACTTCTCTAACTCAAAAAAATTCTGAAACATTAGGACATAATAGAAAATTTTCATAGAAGTATTGTGTAAGAATTTCAGAATTTTTGCCTATTCCAGTAAATTATCAAAATTCAAGCACTACAGCAAAAGTTTCTGTTTTTCACAGCACACACCAAACAAGAATTTAAACATCCTAAAGGTATATCTTGGCACGTTATTTTTATACTACAATATATTTGTACAAGGGCATAATTATTTTTGCGAGAAAATTCCATGAAAAATTCTACGTTGTTTTCATGAGCATGAACATACGTGTTCAAGGTCGACCCTCACTTCTTCAATGCATAGTTTTCCAATTGCTTCTCTTTTTGAAAACGCTTTAGTTTCCCCTCTATATTTTTTGTTTTAAAGATTTTTAAAAGCACACAACAGAATAAAATGACTCTCTAAAACTTCTGGGTTTTCTCCCAGGCAACGTTTTCTTTAAAGCCATTAAGCTAGCCATACATTGCTCAAGTAATTGATCTACCAGGATCCCAAGGTATATCAAAGCCAATTTTAATAAAAAAATGATTTATGATTTAGTAGTGAGCACAAAGCAACATATATCACATAACAACAGAGTCTAACTCTCTTCCTATGCATGGGCATGTCATAAAAGAACAATTCATGCACACATAATAAATGCCAATGAATAATATAAACAGTTTCTTATAATTTTATCGTATCTGAAACATAAGGAGGTGGAGATATAGTTCCTCTCTCATAATAATTGCAATTAGGATCAGCATGCACATGCATATTATATTCATCAAAATCATCATGTGTAATGGTAAAACACAACCCATCAATATAATCCTTAATAAGTGCAAACTTCTCTGATATAGTGTAGTCGAGAGAATTCAGAAAGATAATAGGACTATCATGTGTGGGCGCAATAGCAGCAATTTCATTCTTATCATAAGGAACTATAGGAAGTTCATCTCCATAAGCATAATTGGCATCATGGCCACAAGCATAGCAAGCATCAATTTCATCAAAAAGGGCTATTTCAAATGAATCCAAGGGATCATAACAATTATCATAGCATTCATCCTTCGGTAAGCATGAAGGGAAATAAAACAATATATGAGTTGAAGAGTTACTATCATTAGAAGGTGGGCACGGTTAGCTAATCCGCTCTTCCTCCTTTTGATCTTCGCTCTCCTCATCATCTTTTTCATCTAATTAGCTCGCAATTTCATCAAGTTCTTCTTCCATAGATTCCTGCAAAATATTATTCTCTTCTTGGACAGTGGATGCTTCCTCAGTAAGTTCTTTAGCATAAGCATTAGAATCATAGTTATCACAACAATATTTAAGTATGGCAAAAAAATTAGATTTTTATAAAGTAGCATCATTCTTTTCAATCAAAGAAGCAATTTCATAGGCACCCTTAAAACAAAAAAATTCTTCAGTTTGTTGAATATCATAGTAATTATAAACACCTTTGGCATAAGAAGATGAGATTACATTATCATGAGACTCACATGGGAAGGGAAGGTGTTTTTAGGGTCTTCAGAACAACAAGTAAAATCATGTATTTCGCATAAAGTCCAATCATAGCAATACAAACAATTAATTTGATCCCATAATATTTTCCCTTTTTGAGACAAGTGGTGTCACACAAAATAAGCATGCTCATCTAATGATTTTCGCTCTAAGCAAGTTGGGTTTTCAGCATGAGCACAAAGGGATTGAAGATGATCCAAGTAGAAAACTTCAGCAGTATGATAGGTTTTGGGTGGTTTTCAACCATTGGGTTAGTAAGTACAACTATTTTGTGGTATTTTATGTTTCCAACCCATAACTAAAGTTAGAAAATAACTTAGAACAGAAAAATAAAAACTACTTAGTGATAAATCAAACAAGCACACACAAGAATATTCACCCCACACTATTGCTCCCTGGCAACGGCGCGAGAAAATTTTCTTGATAATTAACCCACAGGTATAGGGGATCATTTGTATCCTTTTTTGATAAGTAAGAGTGTCAAACCCAACGAGGAGCCAAAGGTAGAATTAATATTCTCTCTAGTTCTACTGACCACCAATACAACTCTACACACACCAACGTTTGCTTTACCAAGAAACAAGTATGAAACTAGAAGTACTTTATAGGTGTAATTATAGAACTACTTTGCAAGAATAAAAGTAGGAGTACTTTGCGAGATAATAAAAGTTAGTTTGAATTAGTTGAGAGCTTTTTTGTAACACAAAGAGGAAATTGTCCATAGGCAATTGAATATAACACGAGTTACACGATAGATACTTACCATATGCAATGAGGGAAAGGCATGAGCTAACATACTTTCCATACTTGGATCACATGTTCTTATGATTGGAACTCTAGCAAGCATCCGTGACTACTAAAGATCATTAAGTTAAAACCCAACCATACCATTAAGTAACAAGTTCTCTTTACTCCCATATGCAACAACCCCCTTACTAGGGTATAAGCTTCTGTCACTCTCACCACCCACTATAAGCGAATCATGAACGTATTGTAAAAACCTACAGTGGTAATCCCACACGCTTGCGCGGCACGAAGGGCACCATAGGACAACACCAATTTAACATACAACTTATATCAATCACACCATACCACAATTAACCCGCGGGATAAAAGAAATCTTCTCAAACATCATAGGATGGCAACACATCATTGGATAATAATATGTGGTGCAAAGCACCTTGTTTAAGCAGATATTAAAGTGGGAGAAGAGGTGTTACACCACTGCATAGAGGGCAAGAGAGTTGGTGATGATGGCGAAGTTGTTGGTGTAGATCGCGATCATGATGGTTGCCCCAACGGCGTTCCGGCGCCACCGAGAGAGGGGGGAAGAGAGCTCACCTCCTTCTTCTTATTCTTACTTGGCCTTCCACCTAGATGGGAGGAGAGTTTCACCTCTGGTCCATGGCTTCCATGGCTCCCAGTGGGCAGGAGCCCCTCTGATATTGGATCTTTCTATATGTTCTCTTCTGTTTCGTGTTCCTCTTTTCTGGCCGAAAACCATTTCTTAAATTCCCGGAGATCCTTAACACCAATTGGGCTGGAATTTTTAGGGGAGTTTTATCTGGATAGTTGCTTCCTTGTGGCAGAAGGACACCCCAACCGACCTTCGAGGTGGCCACAAGTGCAGGGGGCATGCCCTGGGGTACAAGGCACGCGTGTGAGCTTGTGGGGCATGTGGGCCACCCCTTATGTTGATTCTTTTTCACAAAAATCACATATATTCCAATATAAATCTCCTTAATTTTTTATCGCGGTTAGACTTCGTTGGATATGGATTTTCCGTGAAACAAAAAAATGCAACAAACACGTATTGACAGTGGGCACTGGATCAATATGTTAGTCCAATAAAATCATATAAATTGTTACCAAAAGATGTGAAAGTTGTAGAATATTGGCATTAAACAATAAAAAATTATAGATGCGACGAAGATTTATTAGTTTTTTGGATGGTTAGGGTTATGACTAATCAAGAATGTGTGAGGATTAGTTGAGTGACCAAAGAAGTATCAAGGCCAAGTTAAGCTAGGTAAGCGGCCTACTTTGACCATGTTGATCCCATATTTGCATATTACTTAGTTAAAATTTACTTTTATTGCATCAAATTCTATATTCTATAAAATGCTAATTTAACCTTTGGTTAGCTATGCCCCATTTTCTTCATAATACTATACCTCTTGTCACTGCTAATACCATACCTTGTGGCCTAGGTCAATCACCTATAGCCTAAGTTCATTTTTATGGAACTTGGGGTTATTTAAAGTAAATAGCTTAGCCATGCTTTGTTAAATAAAATTTTAGGTCTCAAAAATATGTTTATTAACCTCTTGGGAGACATCTATTGCCTAGGAATGCTTCTAAAAAATAAGTTTTTGTAAAATAAATCAGGTGGTAGTTGGAGAATAGAAGGAGCGATGTTGTGGGTATGAAAGTGATTATGGAGATGGTGATATGATGATGACTATGATCCCTATGGATAATGTGTGTCTTATCCAAGATGATGATGCAGCTAGGTATACTTAAGACGATGTGCTTCCTATGGATAATGTTAATGTCTTATCTATGATGAAGAAATGGTGGAGGATGGTTTCGTTTTATACTACCGAGTCAAAGTGTCATAAAAACCTAGCATTACATGTGCAACCACGTTAGCCCAATTTGGGATGGGGCTTGGCCTAGAATCTTGTCTTACCTTCTATATATTTGATACGTCTCTAATGTATTTATAATTTTTGATTGCTCCATGCTATTATATATTCCGTTCTGGATGTTTAATGGGCTTATTTATACACTTTTATATTATTTTTTGGGACTAACATATTAACCGGAGGCCCAGCCCCAATTGTTGTTTTTTGCCTATTTCAGTGTTTCGCAGAAAAAGAATATCAAACGGAGTCCAAACGGAATGAAACCTTCGGGAGCGTGATACGTCTCCAACGTATCTATAATTTTTGATTGCTCCATGCTATATTATCTACTGTTTTGGACATTATTTGGCTTTATTATCCACTTTTATATTATTTTTGGGACTAACCAATTAACCGGAGCCCCAGCCCAGAATTGTTGTTTTTTGCCTATTTCAGAGTTTCACACAAAAGGAATATCAAACGGAGTCCAAACGGAATGAAACCTTCGGGAACGTGATTTTCTCACCGAACATGACCAGGAGACTTGGACCATATATCAAGAAATAAAGGAGGAGGCCACGAGGTAGGGGGGCGCACCTACCCCTCCCCCCCAGGCACGTCCTCCACCCTCGTGGGCCCCCTGTTGCTCCACCGACATACTCCTTCCTCCTATATATACCTACGTACCCCCAAACGATCAGATACGGAGCCAAAACCCTAATTCCACCGCCGTAACTTTCTGTATCCACGAGATCCCATCTTGGGGCCTGTTCCGGAGCTCCGCCGAAGGGGGCATCCATCACGGAGGGCTTCTACATCAACACCATAGCCTCTCCGATGAAGTGTGAGTAGTTTACCTCAGACCTTCGGGTCCATAGTTATTAGCTAGATGGCTTCTTCTCTCCTTTTGGATCTCAATACAATGTTCTCCCCCTCTCTTGTGGAGATCTATTTGATGTAATCTTCTTTTTGCGGTGTGTTTGTTGAGACGGTGAATTGTGGGTTTATGATCAAGATTATCTATGAACAATATTTGAATCTTCTCTGGATTCTTTTATGTATGATTGGTTATCTTTGCAAGTCTTTTCGAATTATCAGTTTGGTTTGGCCTACTAGATTGATATTTCTTGCAATGGGAGAAGTGCTAGCTTTGGGTTCAATCTTGCGGTGTCCTTTCCCAGTGACAGTAGGGGCAGCAAGGCACGTATTTCATTGGTGCCATCGAGGATAACAATATGGTTTTTTTTATCATATTGCATGAATTTATCCCTCTACATCATGTCATCTTGCTTAAGGCGTTACTCTGTTTTCATGAACTTAATACTCTAGAAGCATGCTGGACAGCAGTTGATGAGTGGAGTAATAGTAGTAGATGCAGGCAGGAGTCGGTCTACTTGTCTTCGACGTGATGCCTATATACATGATCATACCTAGATACTCTCATAACTATGCTCAATTCTGTCCATTGCTCAACAGTAATTCGTTCACCCACCATAAAATACTTATGCTCTTGAGAGAAGCCACTAGTGAAACCTATGGCCCCCGGGTCTATCTTCATCATATTAATCTTCCAATACTTAGTTATTTCCTTTGCTTTTATTTTACTTTGCATCTTCATCAGAAAATACCAAAAATATTATCTTATCATATCTATCAGATCTCACTCTCATAAGTGACCGTGAAGGGATTGACAACCCCTTATCGCGTTGGTTGCGAGGATTTATTTTTTTTGTGCAGGTACGAGGGACTCGCACGTAGCCTCCTACTGGATTGATACCTTGGTTCTCAAAAACTAAGGGAAATACTTACGCTACTTTACTGCATCATCCTTTCCTCTTCAAGGAAATCCAACGCAGTGCTCAGGAGGTAGCAGAGCGTGATTTTTGGAACAAACTTGATCCAGAGGACTTGGAGTGGATGCCAAGCAACCAACAAGGAAGCCACGAGGCAGGGGTCGCGCCTACCCCCCTGGGCGCGCCCTCCACCCTCGTGGGCCCCTCGTGGCTCCACCGACCTACTTCTTCCTCCTATATATACCAACGTACCCTAAAAACATCGAGGAGCACCACGAAAACCTAATTCCACCACCGCAACCTTCTGTACCCGTGAGATCCCATCTTGGGGCCTTTTCCCACGCTCCACCAGAGGGGGCATTGATCACGGAGGGCTTCTACATCAACACCATAGCCTCTCCGATGATGTGTGAGTAGTTTACCTCAGATCTTCGGGTCCATAGTTATTAGCTAGATGGCTTCTTCTCTCTCTTTGGATCTCAATACAAAGTTCTCCTCGATTCTCTTGGAGATCTATTCAATGTAATCTTCTTTTGCAGTGTGTTTGTCGAGATCCGATGAATTGTGGGTTTATGATCAAGATTATCTATGAACAATATTTGAATCTTCTCTGAATTCTTTTATGTATGATTGGTTATCTTTGCAAGTCTCTTCGAATTTTCAGTTTGGTTTGGCCTACTAGATTGATCTTTCTTGCAATGGGAGAAGTGCTTAGCTTTGGGTTCAATCTTGCGGTGCTCGATCCCACTGACAGTAGGGGAAACGACATGTATTGTATTGTTGCCATCGAGGATAAAAAGATGGGGTTTATATCATATTGCATGAGTTTATCCCTTGACATCATGTCATCTTGCTTAAAGAGTTACTCCGCTCTTATGAACTTAATACTCTAGATGCATGCTGGATAGCGGTCGATGTGTGGAGTAATAGTAGTAGATGCAGGCAGGAGTTGGTCTACTTGTCACGGACGTGATGCCTATATTCATGATCATACCTAGATATTCTCATAACTATGCTCAATTCTATCAATTGCTCGACAGTAATTTGTTCACCCACCGTAATACTTATGCTATCTTGAGAGAAGCCACTAGTGAAACCTATGGCCCCCGGGTCTATCTTCCATCATATTAATCTCCCATCAACTAGCTATTTCTGGCACCGTTTATTTTGCAATGTTTACTTTCAATCTATATCATGGAAATACCAAAAATATTTATCTTATTATTATTATCTCTATCAGATCTCACTCTTGCACGTGGCCGTGAAGGGATTGATGCTACCTCTTGAGCACTGCGTTGGTTTTCCCTTGAACAGGAAAGGGTGATGCAGTAAAGCAGCATAAGTACTTCCCTTAGTTTTTGAGAACCAAGGTATCAATCCAGTCGGAGACCACACGCGAGTCACCTCATACCTACACAAACAAATAAGGACCTCACAACCAACGCGATAAAGGGGTTGTCAATCCCTTCATGGCCACTTGCAAGAGTGAGATCTGATATTGATGATACTAATAAGATAAATATTTTTGGAATTTTTATGATATAGATTGAAAGTAAAGATTGCAAAATAAAATAGATTGGAAACTTGTATGATGGAGAATAGACCCGGGGGGCATAGGTTTCACTAGTGGCTTCTCTCAAGATAGCATAAGTATTACAGTGGGTGAAAAAATTACTGTCGAGCAACTGATAGAAAAACGAATAATTATGAGAATATCTAGGTATGATCATGTATATAGGCATCACGTCCGTGACAGGTAGACCAACTCCTGCCTGCATCTACTACTATTACTCCACACATCGACCGCTATCCAACATGCATCTAGAGTATTAAGTTCATAAGAACAGAGTAACGCCTTAAGCAAGATGACATGACATAGAGGGATAAACTCATGCAATATGATGTAAACCCCATCATTTTATCCTTGATGGCAACAATACAATACGTGCCATTTCCCTTTCTGTCAATGGGATCGAGCACCGCAAGATTGAACCCAAAGCCAAGCACTTCTCCCATGGCAAGAAAGATCAATCTAGTAGGCCAAACCAAACTAATAATTCTAAGAGACTTGCAAAGATAAACCAATCATACATAAAATAATTAAGAGAAGATTCAGATATTAGTCATAGATAGACTTGATCATAAACCCACTGCCGGGGGGCTGACCCACGAGCACCTATGGGACCGGCGGACCGAGTCCCTTTCGGTTCGGCGGGGGTGAGGGTCGCACGAAGAGCGGATCGAGGTGGAGCACACGAGCAGTTTACCCAGGTTCGGGCCGCACGGATGCGTAAAACCCTACTCCTGCTTTGTGGTTTGTATTGAGTTCTTGCCCGGGAGCGCGGAGTGCTACAGTATACTCCAGCAGCTAACGAGACCGAGCCTGAGAGTTCTTCCTCCTCCCCGTCTACGTTGCGCATGGGCCTCCTTTTATATGCTCAAGGGGTCACCGACAGGTGGCAACGTAGACAAGGGTAAAAATGGAAAGGTGCTGCGGTTGGTACAGCTACCTGCTACAGTGTATCATACCTAACCCTGACGGCAGGGGACAAGGGCATTAAATGCCCGTCTGCGTCGCCTAAATAGTGCAAAAGGGACCGTCAGGGACGCCACCGCCCGCTACGATGGCAATCTTGTCAGCGCCGCTTGCCACCGCGCACCGCTGGCTGCACAGCCTCCCGCCACGTACGCTTGGAAGTGTCCTAGAGCGACACGTTGGTGGATGTGCTGGAGCGCGGACAGAGAGTGGTGGCTTGCCGCGGCAAGCGCCTTTCCGCGGTCGTTGTCTTGTTGCGTCCGGGAGCTTGTCGCTCACCGGGCCTTGCCGGGACGCGTGGCGCGTCGCGGCAAGTTCCTTGGGATGCCTTGGTTGGCCTTCCCAGCAAGCTCCTCTTGCCGGGGTCTTGTCTCCTTGGCTTGGATATTTTGTCCTTGAATGGCTCCAAAGGAACCACGGAGGACCTTGGCGGTCACCCGGCAAGCCTTGCCGCGGGATTCTGCGACTGCCCATGCACAAGTTCGGGATACTAGGGTACCCCTACTCTAGTACACCGACAGGAGCCCCCGGGCCTGGGCCATACACGGTACCGAGCGCTGTTGGGCCAGGCCCAAAACAGGGCACGGGCACGCGCGGCCTGGGTTACGCCGTATCTCTCTCCGTATCCACCGCGCCCTCCCCGAACGGCACGCGTTGAATGCGGCGTCGTGGGAGGGATCGTGGGTGGTTTCTTTATTCGGAAATGCGGAACGTCCGCCCCCTCCCTCCTTATAAGCAGGGGAAACAGGGGCAGTTCGCCCATTCGCTGGTTGCTACTCCAATCTCGGAAATCTCCGCCGCTCCCTCGTCTTCCCAAAGCTGAAAGAGAGCAGCACCTCGCCCCCCATCGCCACCAGCACCACCGACGCCATCGACCTCCTCCACCACTTCCGCCATGGCTCCGAAAGCCGACAAGGGGAAGGTTGTGAAGTCGACCGAGGCGCAGCGGCTTGCGGCGCTGCGAAAGGAGCGGGCAGTCTTCCCCCCCAAGCTTGCCGCGAGGGAGCTGAGGGAGAACTACTATCTCTTCTGGTCGACGGAGACGCGAGCGCATCCGCGCACGAAGGTACTTCCAGCCGCCGCTTGGAAAATGGCTCCAAACGGATATCCTTTCTTCGCCTTGTTCTTCTACTGCGGGCTCTGCCCGCCCTTCTCTGAGTTTTTCTGCGATATCATGAACACCTACGGATTCCACCTCCTTGACTTCACCCCCAATGCCGTTCTGACCATGGCAGTTTTCGCACATCTCTGCGAAAACTTTGTCGGAGTCCATCCCAATGTAGCCCTTTTCCGCCACTTCTTTATTCCCCGAGTAGAGAGAGGAGAGCCTTTGTCCGGTGGAATCGCCTGGATCTCGAGGGCCGACAAGAAGGACACTTATCTGGAGGGAGAGTCCCGCGGCACCACCGATGCGGAGATGACACGCATCGCCACCAGGCTGGAAGAGGCGGCGGCAGCCGTAGCCGCGGGCGAATTTGGATTCACCGTAGAGGAGGCAGATGCAGCAGAGGCGGCAAGCCGTGCTGAGCGAGGGGAGCCCGCCGGCGAGAAAGTGCTTGCCGGGCATAACGCCGAGTCGAGCGAGCCTGCCAAGGATACGAGCGGCTCGCTGGAGATCAACTCCTCTTCCTCCTCATCTTCAGGCAGCTCGCCGCAAGCAGAGCCTCCATCCCCACCAAGAAGGCATCTCCGTAAGGCCGGGGACGTAGCGGGGCGGCAGGCGAGTGAACAGTCGCCGCGCCGCGTGACGCGCTCCACCGCGGCAAGCACTGTTGCTACGGGAGCACCTCATGCTACTGCGGCAACTGGAGCGGGGTCGTCTCAGGCCACCGCCACCGTTCCCGCCAAGCGGCCAAGGGAAACTACTCCTCCGCCTTCTTGCGCTGGACGTGGGCCGGACTTCGACTTCTCCGCATTTAGCTCCGACGAGGAAGAAGAAGAAGAGTAAGCTTCTCTTGTTGTACTTGTAGTTCTTCAATTCTTGCTGTTTTGTCTTGTATCTCATTTGCTTGACTCTGAACTTATTCCTTTTTAGGACTCTGGCCCAGAGAGCAGCGAAGAGAGCCAAGGTCCCGGTGATTGTCATCGAGGACGAACCCACCGCGACAGCAGGGGGAGCGCCCGAGACCACCTTGCCGGACCCGGCAACTGTTCTCCAGAGCAGCCCCCAGCGTAAGTATATGGTTTACTTGCCGCTGGTAGGCGCGCATGGATATTGTTTCTTTGCTGACATTTGACAGTTGGTTTGTGTAGGCGCAGAGCAGCCCCACCAGGAGCGCCCGGAGATCGCCCCCGAAATGCCAAGGGAGAGTCCTCCGGCAAGTGAGAGTTCTCCGGCAAGGAACAGCACCAGCGTTCCCCCGGCGATGGAGACAACGACTGCTGAACCCAGTAGAGGTAATCTTCTCTTCAAAGCTTCCCTTGGGTTCTTCTTCTTCTTGGGTATTTGTTTGACTTTTCTCCCCTTTTCCGGCAATCAGACCCATCTGCTGTGGAGCCGATGGAGACCGAGGTTGCCGCCGGCGACGAGGCCGCCAAAGCTGCCGCCGCAGCAGCTGGCGGGGGGTCTGGCGATCGCACTGACGACCCTGAGGCCGCAGGAGCGCCAGGCGCTGCGTCGACCGCCGACCCGTCCGCCGCTACCGCAGCGCCAGGCTCCGAAGAGCCCCAGCCAAGCGTTTACTTGAAGGCCGGCGATGGCGTCTTCATCAACCTCCCCTGGGCGTCAAGCTCCAGGGCGCCGGTCGAGGGAGAGAGCTTCGAAGGAGAAGTGCTCGCCTCCGCTGGGCTGACGCTAGTTGACGCGCCGAGCAGCAGCAGCGGCGAGCCTAAGGAGGAGCGGCTGCTGCGGAAGCTGTTGTCGCTCTACCGCGCGCGGCAAGCCAAGCTGGAATCCCGCGAGGCGCTTGTCGCAAAGGCGGGAGCGGACATCGAGAAGCGCGCGGAGGTGCTCCGGGGTCTCAACCAGGAAGCTCTCCGGTCCCTGGCAGAGGAGCGGGAGCAACTCGCCGACGAGCAGAAGGCCTTCTTGCTCGAGAAGGCCGAAGTTGAAGAGCAACAGCGGCTTGCCGCTGAGAAGTTGTTTGCGCAGGAGGGCGAGCTGGCGCAGCGGAAAGTTAACCTCGACAGCCACGAGGAGGAGCTTGCCGCGCGTGAGCAAGAATCGGCGGAGCCCTTAAGCAAGCAGAGGATGCTGCCGCAATTGCCGAGGCCGCCAAGAAGGAGCTGGAGACGAAGGTGGCGCAGCTGGAGGCCGATCTCAAGGCGAGTGGTGAAGAGCTTGCCGCGCTCAAGCTTGAGCAGGAGAAGGACGCCCACAACAACTCAGAGCTGCAGGCTCGTCTCGCCGAGAGGGGCAAAGAGCTTAGCGCCGACAAAGACTCCAACGCAGATCTTGAGTTGAAGCTGACCACTTTGACCAAGACGCTGGAGAAAGTGGAGCACTGGACGGAGGGTCTCGTGAGTGCTGCCGCAGATATCGACAGGGAGCTCGCGCAGCTGGGGGTGGAGGATCTCGGGTATCCCTCTGATGAGAACCTCCAACCCAGCGCCAAGCTCACCTTATTCTTCAAAGGCATGGCGACGGCCCTCCAGCGGCTCCGGGAGAAGATTCCAAAGTAGCTGGCCGACGAGTCGCGCGAGATCTGCGCGGGAGCTCTTCAAAAGGTGTTGGTGAAGGTGGCCTTCCGCAACCCGGGCCTCAACCTCACCAATGTCCTCAGGTCCCTGCCGCCGGATGCTTATCTGGAGGCGCTCAAGACCCTTGTCGCACCCATTGTGGATAAGGTGAGCGGGATCAAGAGGATTGAGGGCGATCGCGTAGACTAGGCCGCCCGTTTCTTCTTTTCTTGTCGCTGCTGGTCATGTTATGAAAACAATCTGTTAGAGCCGCGACAAGCTACTTTGTAATATAACTCTATTCTGGGCAATGATTGCAATGTTATTCCCTTTACTTGATTCCTCCCTTTGTATGTTTTTGCCCTACGCTTTTAGGGAACTTGCCGGTGCAGGCATCTTAGCCGCGAGCGCTGAGTGCAGGACGTCAGCAGCCTGCTGGCTGTGCCGCTACCGACAAGAAACCTTGTCGCAACTAGTCGCAGCTCACTTAAGTTGTTGAGCGGACTCGAAACAAAGTAAGGGCGCAACTAGCTACGAGTTGGTTCCTCCGCGCACAGATTTTCCATACAAAGTGCGGTCGTTCAAGGGAGATAACTTAAAAATTTAAAAAATCTGATTGCTCAAACTTTGACAACTTATCTTTTCTGTTGTTTGCTTCCCGGTAAGGCGAAACTTTTCTTGAACGACGCCTGGTCCATACCATTATCTTCTCCTTCCCCCCCCTGCAAACTTGTGGGCGAGGGAACCTTCCTTTCCTTGGGAAAAAAAGAAAGAGGAGAAAAATAAAGATATGGAGCCTTACGGCTCATTATTGCTTACCGGGGAGTAGGTGCTGCACAAAGTGTCAGATTACATATGCAAAAAATAGAAAGCATGAAATTGACAAGATGTGCGGAGCACATGAGATTTACTTATGCACGGGGCCTGCGCCCGGCTTTGTACAAAGGATTACATGCAACAGCGGCAAGACTTGTACAAAATGTGGTTGCCGGAACAGGTTCCGGCAACCGCGCCTTACGGGTAAAACTTACGAAGATGCTCAATGTTCCAGGAGTTGCTCACCGGAATGGCATCTTCGGTCTCAAGGCGGACAGCGCCAGGCCTAGTGGCTCGTTTCACCCGGTAAGGGCCTTCCCACTTCGGCGTCAACTTGTTGGAATTCTTGGCGGACTGAACAAGCCGAAGAACAAGGTCGCCTTCCTCGAGACTTCTGGCATTAACTTTGCGGCTATGGTAGCGGCGCAAAGCTTGCTGGTAGCGAGCAGCTCGTACAGCAGCCTGAAGACGGTCTTCCTCAAGGAGCAGCGCGTCATCTTGTCGCAGCTGCTCTTGCTCAAGCTCATCATACGTATACGAGTTCCGTGGGGAGAACTGCCTCTGCTCCATAGACTAGAGCGAAAGGTGTCTGGCCAGTGGCTCGATTTGGCGTCGTCCTGATCGACCAAAGAACCACCGGCAGCTCCTCGATCTAGTTTCTTCCGCACTTGTGCATCCTGTCGAAAGTCCAGGTCTTGAGCCCACGCAGCACTTCAGCATTTGCCCTCTCCGCTTGACCGTTGCTTCTCGGGTGAGCAACAGAAGCGAAGCAGACCTTGGCGCCAAGATCTTGGACGTACTGCATGAAGGTGCGGCTCGTAAATTGCGTACCGTTGTCGGTGATTATCCTGTTAGAGATCCCGAAGCGGTAAACAATCGACCTGAAGAACTTGACTGCTGACTGTGCTGTCACCTTCCTGACTGCTTCCACTTCCGGCCACTTTGTGAACTTGTCGATTGCAACGTACAAGTACTCAAAGCCCCCGATTGCTCGGGGAAAGGGGCCGAGGATGTCGAGCCCCCAGACCAAAAATGGCCAGGATAAAGGGATTGTCTGGAGAGCTTGAGCTGGTTGGTGTATCTGCTTGGAATGGAACTGGCACGCTTCACACTTGGTTACTTGTGCAGTTACATCCTGGAGGGCTGTCGGCCAAAAGAAACCTTGCCAGAATGCTTTGCCGCAAGTGCTCTTGCGCCAATGTGGTGACCACATATGCCTCCATGTATCTCTGCCAACAGCTTTTGTCCGTCTTCCCGGTGAATACACTTCAATTTCACACCGTTGAGTCTTCTTCTGTACAGTGTCTTGTCGACAAACTGATACATACTTGACTGCCGGGCTACTCTTTCCGCTTCTTCTTGCTCTTTGGGAAGTTCTCCTGTCTGAAGGAAACGGATAATCTGCTGTGCCCATGCTGGATCTTGTGGCTCGACAACAAGGACTAAAGGCAAATTTGCTGCTGCGGGAACATCCGCTTCTACGGCGAGAACCTGCGACTCTGCCGGAGCTTGACGTTCCCCGGCAAGCTTGCCGGGGCAAAACTTGTCAGGAGCTTGTGCTTCAACGGAACAAACCCTAGGGCTTGCCGGAGCAGGCTGCTCCTCAGCACTCTTGGCGTTGATCCCAGCTGCTGCGGGAACATCCGCTTCTATGGCGAGAACCTGCGGCTCTGCCGGAGCTTGACGTTCCCCGACAAGCTTGCCGGAGCAAAACTTATCGGGAGCCTCTGCTTCAACGGAACAAACCCTAGGGCTTGCCGGAGCAGACTGCTCCCCAGCATTCTTGGTGTTGATCTTGGGGACCTTCTTGGCGGCGGCTTCGGGAAGCTCTGCCGGAAAATAGTCACCAGAAATCAACTTCCTCTTCTTGCTCTGTCCAGTTGATGGCGTTACGGACGGTTGAGTCAGCCTGAGCACAAAGATCCCTGGTTCCACAGGTAACTTAAGTGCTGCGCACTCTGATAGGCCATCGGCAATGTCGTTCTGAGCTCTTGGAACATGCTCCATCTGTAGGCCGTCAAAGTGCTCTTCTAGCTTTCTCACTTCGTCGACGTAGGCTTCCATCAACGGACTCTGATAGCTCTTGTTTACTTGGCGGACGACAAGCTACGAGTCACCCCTGACAATGAGCTTCTTGATCCCAAGGTCTGCCGCGATCCTGAGACCGGCAAGCAAGCCTTCATACTCTGCAGTATTGTTTGTTGCTTGCTCCTTGGGAAAGTGCATTTGGACTACGTACTTGAGGTGCTCTCCGGTGGGTGCGACAAGCAGCATGCCAGCACCGGCTCCTTGCAGCGAAAAGGCACCATCAAAGTACATCAGCCACTCTTTGCTTGCTTCCTTGACGGGGATGCTCGTTTCTGGAATTTCTTCATCTGGTGTTGGCGTCCATTCTGCTATGAATTCTGCCAATGCTCTGCTTTGGATAGTTGAAGTACTCTCAAACTTGAGGCCAAAGCTTGACAGTTCCAGTGCCCACTCAACAATCCTGCCTGTTGCTTCTGGATTCTGTAATATCCTCTTCAGCGGAAAGCGAGTGACAACTGTGATCTCATGTGCTTGGAAGTAATGGCGCAGCTTTCTCGAGGCCATTAGAAGGCCGAAAAGCAATTTCTGCACGCCAGAGTACCTTGACCTAGCCCCCTGCAGAAGGGAACTGACAAAGTAAACTGGGCGCTGTACCATTCTCTTCTGTATCTCTTCGCGCGTCTGCGCAGATCCATCCTTGTCGGGACCAGAGCTTGTCGGGGAAGCCCCCTGCTTGTCGCTGGATGCGCTTGCCGTGGTTGCTGGCTCGTCATCTGCCTCCCTCTCTGCCACTAACGCATCACTAACCACTTGATTGGTTGCCGCTATATATAGCAGCAACTTCTCTTGTGGCTTAGGTGCGACAAGTGTTGGAGCGAAGGACAGGTATCTCTTCAAGTCTTGCAGCGCAGCCTCCGCTTCCGGAGTCCATTTCATTGGACCTGCCTTTTTCAATATTTTGAAAAACGGCAGGGCGCGCTCAGCAGACCTAGAGATAAACCTGCTGAGAGCAGCCACGCAACCGGCAAGTCTTTGTACATCCTTGACGCGCTTTGGTGCTTCAATCTGCTCAATGGCCTTGATCTTGTCGGGATTGGCTTCGATTCCCCGCTGAGACACGAAGAACCCGAGAAGCTTGCCGGAAGGGACTCCAAACACACACTTCTCGGGGTTGAGCTTGAGGCTGATCTTGCGCAGATTTGCAAAGGTCTCATCTAAATCTTGAATCAGGGTTGCCTTGTCCTTGCTCTTGACCACTATGTCATCCATGTAGGCTTCCACATTTCTGTGTATTTGTGGCTCCAGAGCGACATGGACTACCCTTGCAAATGTTGAACCAGCATTCTTTAAACCGAAAGGCATCCGTATGAAACAGTACGTGCCACATGGAGTAATGAATGCGGTCTTCTCCTCATCCTCTTCTGCCATGAAGATCTGATGGTATCCTGAGTATGCATCAAGAAATGAAAGCAAGTCACATCCGGCCGTGGAGTCAACAATCTGGTCAATGCGCGGCAAAGGAAATGGGGACAAGCTTTGTTAACATCGGTAAAGTCGATACAAAGTCTCCATTTCCCGTTCGCCTTGCGCACGACTATAGGATTGGCCAACCACGTAGGATGGAGCACTCCTCTGACAAGGCCTACTGCTTCCAACTTCTTGATCTCTTCTGCGATGAATTCTTGGCGCTCCACTGCTTGCTTCCTGACCTTCTGCTTGACGGGCCGCGCATGAGGACAAACGGCAAGATGGTGCTCAATTACTTTCCTGGGAACACCGGGGAGGTCAGACGGTTGCCACGCAAACACGTCGACGTTCGCCCGCAGGAAAGCAATGAGCGCGCTTTCCTATTTAGGGTCGAGAGCGGCACTGATGGTGAATATACCACCAGTGCCGTCCTCCTTGGCGGACACCTTCTTTGTCTCTGGCGGAGCTGCCATTGCCTTCTTACACTTGCCGGTGGAGCTTGATGGTGCGTCCTCGACAGTAGCGCAGCACTCCGAAGAGGTGCGCTTGCCGGAGTGGGCATCAGAACTCTTGCCGGACTTGGTCTTCTTCTTCCCCCCGGGAGCTTCAATGGCAGGTGACTTGCGATCTGCTGCGGCTGCCGCTTCCCGGTTGATGTTGTCGGCGTAGATAAGAGCATCCTTCTTGTCGCTAGGGACAGAGATGACGCTTATCGGGCCTGGCATCTTCAGCATGTTGTATGCGTAGTGAGAGGCTGCCATGAACTTGGCGAGTGCTGGACGGCCGAGTATCCCATTGTAAGGCAATGGAAAATCGGCAACGTCAAAAGTGACCCTCTCAGTCCTGAAGTTCAACTCGCTGCCAAATGTTACTGGCAACGTGACCTTCCCCTTCGGCTTGCTCCTTCCCGGGTTGATTCCTTGGAATGTGCCGGTCTCTTCAAGCTCGCTGTCAGGGATCTGGAGTTTGTGGAGTACGGCGGAGGAGAGCATCTTCTTGCTGTCGTTCGTGAAGAACTTGGCGCTGATCGCGACGAGCTCGTGGATCTGATGACGTGGTGGAGTCGCTGTCGAGGTGGATCCGGCGAGTCGGCGATCTTGGCCTTCGGGGCGGAGAGTGCATAGTGGCTGCACCCCCACCGGTCTTGTCGTCACCGGCTCGTGCCTGGCTGACTTGTCGCGGCTGCGACGTGCTCGGCTGCTGTTGAGTGTCACCGTTGGCGAAGCCGATGAGACTCTGAATGGTGGCCCTCCAGTCGTCGATCTTGTCTGCCGTTGGAGGGTAGTCCAGGAGCAGTTGAGCTCGCGCCAAAGCTTCTGCTGCAGTGGCGGGTGGCGGTGGCGAATGGTGCGAGGAGTGGGATATGCTCGGACTTCTAACTATGTTAGAAGGAGCAGTATCCCGTCCGGGCGACCGTGCCTCGCTCGTGCCAGCATGTTGGCATGCATGCTGGTCTTGGGCACTTCAAGATCCACCAGCTCGATCTCGGTCCAGCAAACGCATGGTACCGTCAGTACTATGACGCTGCCGGCCCCGCGCCTCCTGAGATGGGCGCGGTGCATGTACGGACGTCGAGGTCTTGGAGTGCGCCCGGTCGTTGTGGGAGCCGGCTACGCCGCCGATGGGCAGCGCAGCCTTGTCCTTGGACCTGGCAGCACCGTGAGCTCCCTCGTCGACGCCCGTTCTTCCGCCGGCGTCTGCCCCATCAGCCGTTTGCTCCGGCGGTGGTTGGTTCGGCGCGGACGGAGCAGCCGCCTCCGAAGCCTTCTTCTTCGGCGGCATGTCGATGAAGATGATGAAGATCTAGCTCGTGTGAACGCCGGATCTGGTTCACACAACCTCGACGCACCTACCTGGCGCGCCAAAGATGTCGGGGGGCTGACCCACGAGCACCTATGGGACCGGCAGACCGAGTCCCTTTCGGTTCGGCGGGGGCGAGGGTCGCACGAAGAGCGGATCGAGGCGGAGCACACGAGCAGTTTACCCAGGTTCGGGCCGCACGGATGCGTAAAACCCTACTCCTGCTTTGTGGTTTGTATTGAGTTCTTGCCCGGGAGCGCGGAGTGCTACAGTATACTCCAGCAGCTAACGAGACCGAGCCTGAGAGTTCTTCCTCCTCCCCGTCTATGTTGCGCATGGGCCTCCTTTTATATGCTCAAGGGGTCACCGACAGGTGGCAACGTAGACAAGGGTAAAAATGGAAAGGTGCTGCGGTTGGTACAGCTACCTGCTACAGTGTATCATACCTAACCCTGACGGCAGGGGACAAGGGCATTAAATGCCCGTCTGCGTCGCCTAAATAGTGCAAAAGGGACCGTCAGGGACGCCACCGCCCGCTACGATGGCAATCTTGTCAGCACCGCTTGCCACCGCGCACCGCTGGCTGCACAGCCTCCCGCCACGTACGCTTGGAAGGGTCCCAGAGCGACACGTTGGTGGATGTGCTGGAGCGCGGACAGAGAGTGGTGGCTTGCCGCGGCAAGCGCCTTGCCGCGGTCGTTGTCTTGTTGCGTCCGGGAGCTTTTCGCTCACCGGGCCTTGCCGGGACGCGTGGCGCGTCGCGGCAAGTTCCTTGGGATGCCTTGGTTGGCCTTCCCGGCAAGCTCCTCTTGCAGGGGTCTTGTCTCCTTGGCTTGGATATTTTGTCCTTGAATGGCTCCAAAGGAACCACGGAGGACCTTGGCGGTCACCCGGAAAGCCTTGCCGCGGGATGCTGCGACTGCCCGTGCACAAGTTCGGGATACTAGGGTACCCCTACTCTAGTACACCGACACCCACAATTCATCGGATCTTGACAAACACACCGCAAAAGAAGATTACATCGAATAGATCTCCAAGAGAATCGAGGAGAACTTTGTATTGAGATCCAAAGAGAGAGAAGAAGCCATCTAGCTACTAGCTATGGACCCGAAGGTCTGAAGTAAACTACTCACACATCATCGGAGGGGCCATGGAGTTGATGTAGAGGCCCTCCGTGATCAATGCCCCCTCTGGTGGAGCTCCGGAAAAGGCCCCAAGATGGGATCTCTTGGGTACAGAAGGTTGCGGTGGTGGAAATAGGGTTTCATGGTGCTCCTAGATGTACTCGGGGTATATGGATATATATATAGGAGAAAGAAGTAGGTCGTTGGAGCAACGAGGGGCCCGCGAGGGTGGAGGGTGCGCCCAGGGGGTAGGCGCCCCCTGCCTCGTGGCCTCCTCGATTGTTTCTTGACGTCCACTCCAAGTCCCCTGGATCACGTTTGTTACAAAAATAACGCTCCCGAAGGTTTCATTCCGTTTTGACTCCGTTTGATATTCATTTTCTGCGAAACACTGAAATAGGCAAAAAACAACAATTTGGGCTGGGCCTCCTGTTAATAGGTTAGTCCCAAAAATAATATAAAAGTGTAAAATAAAGCCCATTAACATCCAAAACAGATAATATAATAGCATGGAACAATCAAAAATTATAGATACGTTGGAGACGTATCAAGCATCCCCAAGCTTAATTCCTGCTCGTACTCGAGTAGGTAAATGATAAAAACAGAAATTTTGATGTGGAATGCTTCCTAACATATTTCTCAATGTAACTTTTCTTTATTGCGGTATGAATGTTCAGATCCAAAAGATTCAAGATAAAAGTTTAATATTGACATAGAAATAATAATACTTCCAGCATACTAACTAAGCAATTATGTCTTCTCAAAATAACATGGCCAAAGAAAGTTATCCCTACAAAATCATATAGTCTGGCTATGCTCTATCTTCATCACACAAAATATTAAATCATGCACAACCCCGATGACAAGCCAAGAAATTGTTTCCTACTTTTGATGTTCTCAAACTTTTTCAATTTTCACGCAATACATGAGCATGAGCCATGGATATAGCACTATAGGTGGAATAGAATGGTGGTTGTGGAGAAGACAAAAAGGAGAAGATAGTCTCACATCAACTAGGCATATCAATGGGCTATGGAGATGCCCATCAATAGATATCAATGTGAGTGAGTAGGGATTGCCATGCAACGGATGCACTAGAGCTATAAGTGTATGAAAGCTCAACAAAAGAATCTAAGTGGGTGTGCATCCAACTTGCTTGCTCATGAAGACCTAGGGAAATTTAAGGAAGCCCATCGTTGGAATATACAAGCCAAGTTCTATAATGTAAAATTCCCACTAGTTTATGAAAGTGACAACATAGGAGACTCTCTATCATGAAGATCATGGTGCTAGTTTGAAGCACAAGTATGGAAAAGGGACAGTAACATTGTCCCTTCTCTCTTTTTCTCTCATTTTTTTATTTGGGCCTTCTTTCTTTTTTTTTTGGCCTTTTTTCTCTTTTTTTTATTTTTCATCCGGAGTCTCATCCCGACTTGTGGGGAAATCATAGTCTCCATCATCATTTCCTCACTGGGACAATGCTCTAATAATGATGATCATCACACTTTTTTTACTTACAACTCAAGAATTACAACTCAATACTTAGACCAAAATATGACTCTATGTGAATGCCTCCGGCGGTGTACCAGGATATGCAATGAACCAAGAGTGACATGTATGAAAAAATTATGAATGGTGGCTTTGCCACAAATATGATGTCAACTACATGATCATGCATGGCAATATGACAATGATGAAGCGTGTCATAACAAACGGAACGGTGGAAAGTTGCATGGCAATATATCTCGGAATGGCTATGGAAATTCCATAATAGGTAGGTATGGTGGCTGTTTTGAGGAAGGTATATGGTGGGTGTATGATACCGGCGAAATGTGCGCGGTAATAGAGAGGCTAGCAAAGGTGGAAAGGTGAGGGTGCGTATAATCCATGGACTCAACATTAGTCATAAATAACTCACATACTTATTGCAAAAATCTATTAGTTATCGAAACAAAGTACTACGCACATGCTCGTAGGGGGATAGGTTGGTAGGAAAAGACCATCGCTCGTCCCCAACCGCCACTCATAAGGAAGGCAATCAATAAATAAATCATGCTCTGACTTCATCAGATAACGGTTCACCATACATGCATGCTACAGGAATCACAAACTTCAACACAAGTATTTCTCAAATTCACAACTACTCAACTAGCATGACTCTAATATCACCATCTCCATATCTCAAAACAATCATCAAGTATCAAACTTCTCTTAGTATTCAATGCACTTATATGAAAGTTTTTATAATGCCTAAAAGCAAATTTCCATGTCGTTCTAAAGGACTCTCAAAATAATGTAAGTGAAGCATGATAGATCAATTATTTATATAAAATAAAACCACCACCGTGCTCTAAAAGATATAAGTGAAGCACTAGAGCAAAAGCTATATAGCTCAAAAGATATAAGTGAAGCACATAGAGTATTCTAATAAATTCCGGTTCATGTGTGTCTCTCTCAAAAGGTGTGTACAGCAAGGATGATTGTGGTAAACTAAAAAGCAAAGACTCAAATCATACAAGACGCTCCAAGCAAAACACATATCATGTGGTGAATAAAAATATAGCTCCAAGTAAAGTTACCGATGAATGAAGACAAAAGAGGGGATGCCTTCTGGGGCATCCCCAAGCTTAGGCTTTTTGGTGTCCTTGGATTTACCTTGGGGTGCCTTGGGCATCCCCAAGCTTAGGCTCTTTCCAATCATTGTTCCATAATCCATCAAATCTTTACCCAAAACTTGAAAACTTCACAACACAAAACTTAACAGAAAATCTCGTGAACTCCATTAGCGAAAGAAAACAAAACACCACTTCAAGGCACTGTAATAAACTCTATTACTAGCCATAGATTCATCAAAATAAGCAAACAACACACGAAAAACAGAATCTGTCTAAAACAGAACAGTCTGTAGTAATCTGTAACTAACGCAAACTTCTGGAACCCCAAAAATTCTAAAATAAATTGCTGGACGTGAGGAATTTATCTATTAATCATCTGCAAAAAGAATTAACTAAATAGCACTCCTCAATAAAAAATGGCAGCAATTCTCGTGAGCGCTAAAGTTTCTGTTTTTTACAGCAAGATCAAAAAGACTTTCCCCAAGTCTTCCCAACGGTTCTACTTGGCACAAACACTAATTAAACACAAAAAACACAAAAAAACAGAGGCTGGATAAATTATTTATTACTAAACAGGAGCAAAAGGCAATGAATAAAAATAAAATTGGGTTGCCTCCCAACAAGCGCGATCGTTTAACGCCCCTAGCTAGGCATAAAAGCGAGGATAGACCTAGGTATTGCCATGATAATGATAAGGTAAATCGCGAAAGGTCATATCATACTCCCTACGTTCAGCAGCAAGCTTTCTTTGTGGAAAGCAAAGGTAATCAAAAGGGCTAAATTTAATAGGACAAAAGTCCCCAAGATCAAGCTCGGGAGGTGTTGGTTCCTCCTTTGGCCCCTCATATTGCACAATCAATTCATCATTATAAGCATTCTTTTGGCAAAAAGTAATGAGCCTTTGTTCAAGGGAAAAACCTAGCCCATTGTTCTAGATGGAAAAATTATCATTAAGTTTAGAGATCCTATTAACAAGAGCATCAGTAGGAACCTTTTTTCTAAGGTTTTCATTAAAAGCAACATGATCTAAAGATC